>NW_007729007.1:193575-197296 GCF_000696425.1 Galeopterus variegatus
GGGGGGGGGGGGGGGGGGGGGGGGGGGGGGGGGGGGGGGGGGGGGGGGGGGGGGGGGGGGGGGGGGGGGGGGGGGGGGGGGGGGGGGGGGGGGGGGAAGCGTAGACTAATGTGTACAAAACTGTGCTATCTGCCCTGAGTAAATCACTATGCAGTATATGCATGTATTGAAACAACACATTGTTCCCCACAAAAATAAATATAAATAAAACTGAAAAAAAGAAAAGAAAAAGGAAAGACAACAGTCTCTGATGAGACTTCTTTTCATACTCAGGTTTCAAGGCATGCTGATGAGCATGTTTCCAGAAACTGCCATGAGACAAGTTTGTTTCCTCAGATATTTCTTTCCCCCAATATAAGAAACTGGATTTTAAAGTATTACAACCAAGAATCTTTCCACACATTGCTTTTTTGCCTAAAAGTTCCCAATTCTTCACCACCCTCAGTCTCTGAAACAGTTAAGTACTCCAAATCTGCTTCTGTGATCCCCACATTCAAATTTGGATGTGTTTCAAACTCAGGCTCATATCTAAAAGGCTTTTCTCAAGATTTAAAAGAATGAAATTCATTAACAAAAAAGTACGTTCATATTTAATTCCCCCACTTTACTGCCCATTGAAATCACCTGCGGAGATTTTGAAACCACCCCTCTTGGATCAAACCCCCAGAGATTCTGACTGATGTCCAGCCTGGGCATCCAAACTTGTATAAGCTCCCCAGGCGAATCTAAGGTTCAGTTCTGTTGCAAAGCCCTGCTCTGGAGAACCAGTGCTCCCAGTACTACAAAGTTGACTTGATGTTTATCATCTGCAACAGATTATACAATCCTTGACCAGAGTGGATTGATTTGGTTTTTCTGTCTGCAACTTTGACTTCTATTTTGTTCTATTCTTTGCAAAGGTGAACCCAACAAAATAATGCTGAACAAATCATTTAAGGAGTGCTTACTAAATAACCCATCTGTTTCTGATACTGTCCCACTGATTTTCTTGAGTTATAAACAAAAGAATGCAATTTCATATCAACTGAGACAGTTAAGAATTACCAGCTGGGCTAAAGGAATGACAGGGTCAGATATCTGGCATATTTCCACTTGGCTTAGAATGCCCAGTAGTTCAGTGTAACATTCACCAACCTAAAACTGGAAGAAAAAAGGAAGAAGTTTAATAAGTTATCTAGCTTGGTCATATTAATTTCTAGAATTTGATATTAGCTCTTATAACGACCATGGCAGAGCCTTATTTTAAGAGCAATGGGAAACTCTAACGTATGTTGTCAGATACAAGTGCATCTCAACTAAAAGGAAAATGTGTGATACATACACTTTTATCTCAGTCTCTATCCATCTCTAATTATTTCTTGTATAAAACCAGCAGTGGAATTATTAGGTTAAAGAGCATTTACATATAGCTGAGCACTATGAAATATGTCAATATATCACCTCATTCTCTGCCTAGTTCTTGAAAAGAATTGTGTCTTTAATAGTAGAGGTGACACCTTTACTAATAAAATTATGCCTGTTAGAGAATTGATATCTGGCTACCACTACAGCCATCCAAAGTTCTTTGTCCCAGGACTTCAGTATCATTGTAGCAATTATGCTACTTATGAGACCATGTGACTGAAAAATGTCATTTTTCACTAATTCAATCTATTTAGATGGTCAAAAAAAAATTAAAGGCATTTAAAGTCTCTTGATCCATACTGACAGCTTTTCAGAAAGCTTATACCAACTTTTCTTCCTCTTTGTCAGCACTAAATATGATCTTCGTCAACTTGATTGATACAAATATTATCCCATTATCGCAGGCAACTGTATGAAATAATTTATATTATGGAAGCATACATGGTATTGCTATATAAATGAGACCATGAGACATCCAAATGCAGAATTGTGTTTAAACTGAGACCATGTAGAAAACATAGTAAACACCCAATAAACTTGCTCTATTAAGTTGAAATCAAAATATGGTTATTTGTTTTCAGAATCTGTTTCCAAAGAGCAAAGGTTCTGATATCCACTTCCTGGGCTGTGATGAGGAGGTCTCAAGACTGCTCAGCTGTTGGATAAAGCAGAACCCTTCAGAAGTCTTTCTACTAGCAGGAGCTACTAGTATGCAGATCAGGGAGATGGGAGCTCAATAATGGTGTTTCCAAATGTAGCTGGGAACTTCAAAATCATTTCATTAATGTTTTTAACATTGCTTGGAAAACTGGCAAGCAGTGCCTATTTTTGGTCAACCAATCTGTATAAACTTACATATAAATGTATTGACAATCACTCTATTTTCTGGTCACCCCAAGAGTAAAACATCATATTCCTGAATGTACAATGGTAAGTTCAAAGTCTAAGTTTCAAAGACTTTTGACTTCCCTGTCTAATCTTAATGCGATTGGATCAGGGTTTATTTCAATTGATATCTTTCTGATACTAATACACGTAATTATCTTTCATAAAAGAGAATTGTAGCCTCTAGTATTTCTATTTTTTAACTGAGTTCATTTGAGATATTTTAGACTGAAAGGACATGGTTTAGATGGATTGTATTTTGAGATTGATTCCTGCTCTGTGCATACCTGCAAGTCCTGTTGCTATTTCCAGCTCCCCACCACTTCACTTAAAAGGGCAATATGTCTACTTCTGCAGAAATTAAAGGATTCCCAACTTTTCTCAATCCAGCTAGTTTGCTGTGCCTGCCATGAACTTGTTCTAGCAGTTGTCATAATATGTTGCTTCAAGTCTATGCCTTCAAGTCAGATGCTGCTCCTAGTTGCTTTCTTTGGGGAGTGGGTAAGGACTTGGAGCCTCGAGGTGGACTGTTTGGATGTGAATCCCAGCATCACCCCTTTACAGCCTGCATGATCCCAAGAAGGTCATTTAACCTCTTAGGTGACACTAATAGCACCTACCTCAGGTAGGCAATCGAGTAAGCATTATACCTGTAATAAACGATCATCCTTTTGCCTGCTTGTTTTTGCCACTGCTGTTGTTACTGATTTGTTTGGGTGCACCCAAGTCTGTGCATTTAAAATTCAGCTCCCCCTCCCCAACAACAAATATATATTTCTCTCCTCCCCCTTCCCTAATCCCCTGTTTCAGTGTCCCTCTCCCCCTTTCACCTCTCATCTCTCTAGTAGAAGAATGGAGAAGGAATTTGAGAGCAAGTCTGAGGCTGGGAGACCAATGGGAAAACTCGTGCAACCAGCCCTGGGTATTTGTGGGGAGAGGAGGTGTGGAGTACAGAGATGGGAAAAGAGGCATGGACAGCACAATTTACAGGTTTTCATGCGCCTTTTTGACAGCAGACCGCTGAGAGAGGGGACTGGGACTATAATTTCCACACTCCAAAGGGCAGGGAGGGCTTTGTGGGAACTGGAATGGCCGAGCCGCCCCCAGCTTGCGTCTGTCACAGCACCTGAGAGCGGGTTACCTTGGTCCAGGAGAGCTCGCTCGCTGACCAGGGCCTGGCGCAGGACCGCCTCGTCCACCGCCCCGAGATCGACGACCTGCTGGTCACGCACATCTGACTCCCTGGGGTTGGACCCGAGGGTTGGAAGAGGGAAGCTGCCTAGCTTGGGGTGGGTGCAGAGGACAGGGGTTGGGGGTGAGAGTCACTGTCATATACCACTTCTGAGCTCTTCATCAGCATCACAAAGGGACCCAGCTCAGCTGGGGGAGGCAGTGGCCAGACCACCTCCATCCCTCCCCAACCCCCCCCAAC
>NW_007729007.1:197694-261591 GCF_000696425.1 Galeopterus variegatus
CCCCCCCCCAACCCAAAGCCGGGCCTGCAGCTGCCACCCTGAATTCTTAAGCAGGCAAATTCCCTAAAAGCACATCAGTACCAATATTTCCATTTGATAAGCCTTACTGCTGCCCCTCCATTCAATTAATAATAAAACACAAACCATTGTTTTTGCCTTGCTGTTTCGCCCTTGCTATTCCCTTGCGTGAGGGTACTATGAATCTTTCCACGAACTTTTTGAAGTTTTCTTACCTTGCTAGTGTTCCAAGAATTCCCTCCCTCCTTTCAGGTCAAGGTGAGTTAAAGCCTTCCTTTTCCTGATTGGTCCCGACTCTTGCACTATCTCATCAGCTTCCAGCAAGAATCCTGACTGATAACCCGTTTGGCCTGAAAGTCTTCACTTTAATTACATGGTCTGAAGTTCACCTGCTAACAATAAGTTTCCTGTTTAAAATGCAGATATTTTTGCATGAGTGGGCAGTCTTTTCTACCCAAATTGGGATTATTCAATCATGTTTTTTTCCTAAAAATCTAGGAGAGCCGTTTCAAAGGGAAGCCAGCGTAGTGAAATCAGGAAAGCTTGGAGGATAAGGTACTTGGGGCCGACAGCCCTCTTGGGCATGCCAAATAGGGGATTATAATCACTGCAGGTAGTATGGGCACTATAGGCACCAGGGGCAATAGAAAGGAGTACCAGGCTCGAGGAATCACTTTCCTATTTTACCAGGTCTGGTCTGGGTAGTGTACGGGTATTTGGCTTGTAAAGTCGAGGAAAGGAATCACTGGTTGTGATGCAAACACTAACATGTTACAATCAAAGACTTTAACCATATATAAAAATTAAAAAGCTAATTATGTCTTTACCAAAATCTTCTGCAAAACACTGAGGTAATCAACTCCATTCGTAATCCACAATAAAATTTAATAATCTCTATTCCCATCCACCCTTGTATCTAGCACACACTTTGTAGTCTATGGTCACCCCTCAAATCCTTTCCTATACTACTTTACACTTCCCAAAACTTCCCCACAACTCAAACAAGACATATTTTCTTTTGGTTTTTCAAATCTGTATTCTCTGATCTGTGAAACTGAAGCAATTTTTCTGTAAGCCTAAAACTGCTGTAAAAATAAAGTCTATTACTTTTTAAAAAATAAATAAATGTTGGTCTCATTATAATTTATTCTTAACATCAAAAGCTACTTGATAAACTTTTGTCTAAACTGTCAATAAATCAATGAGTATGTCTCTAAAGGAAAAAAAAAGAGAGAAAGGAAATCAGACTTTATTTTTTAATAAGACAGGGGAGTTGATCGTCCTGTCTTCCTAATTGTCTATTTCTTCATGGTTACTTGCTTTGCCTTTCTCCTAAGGCGCAAGACACATACTCCAACCTCCTTAACATGAGAGCAGTGTCTGGTTGTATTTTCAGAATTACACAGTGTTTGATTTTTACAGTCCAGGATACTAGTGATTTCATGAGCATCTTCAGTTCCTAAAAATAAACAGATAAACAAAAATGGGAAATCGTTTAATTGCTGATATATCTACAAAGTTCTAAGTAAAGACTTTGAATATAAAGCTTTTGGGGAAAATATTGGTGAAAATGGCCCATGATAGCAAAATAATTTTAAATAAGATTTAAAAATATATTTTAGAAGGGACTGCAGGTGCACCTGACTTGGTATAGAAGACCAATTGGCCTCCCTTTTTTTCTAAGCGATTTTCCTCTGCCTAAATCTTATTTAGCTTAAAAATACTTCCTTGTATGCAATTTGTAAGCTTCCTTACATGTTTGGGAACAAGGAAAAGAATAGAGAATGTGGAGGAGAGAAGGGTAAAGAGGAGAGAGAGAAAGAGAATAAAAGGAAAGAAACTGGCTGCTTTCTGTTGCCCTTGTCCTCCACTAACACAAGCACTTTCCACCCCTATGCCCAGTGTCCGGAGCCATTAGAGCCCGCTGCCTGCCTGTCTAGAGCCAAGAGCCTGCCCAGCTATTGCCTCAAGGCCTCAGAGCCTTGTTTGCTGTTATCTTCCACCCCTCCCCCTCCTGTGCACTATGGGTGTAGGTAACTTTGCAACTTGCCATAGATAACAGGGAATTTTCCATTTACCAGAACAACCCGCCCTGTGGTTTTCTCAGTAAACCATCTGCTGCTCATTTCCTTATCTGCTGATTCCCTCCTGCTATCTACATAAACTGTAACCTTCTGGCTAATAAACGAGACTTGATCATAGTACTGTCTGGTCTCCATTTCTCGCATCTCTTGTCCCACCCAATTCCCACTCCCCCCTCCAGGGTCTGCGTTGAATATCCCGCGGGTCGGAACAGCCCAGAACATAACATGCCTGAGAGAAAGGAGAGAGGGGGAATCACCCTTGAACTCGTAATCTCTTCACATAACTTCAATGTCATACTTTTTCAAAAGATCCCATGACATTTATCATCAGCCACAAGCTTTGTCCTAGTCTCACTGGATTATTTCCACTTGGTTGTCTTACTGTCACATCAAAGTAACCATTTCTAAAATCATTTTCACTGGCTTCATACCCAAATCAGGTCCCGGTCCCTGCATTCACATTTCTATTAATAGTACCATAACTTTCTAAATCCCTTGGGCTAACCCTTCTGTGACATCATCGACTCCTCCCCACTCTTTTGTCCGTTATACCATCCATGTTTTCATCTTTGTGACAGTATCTCTTTCCTTCATCCCTTTCTTTCCATACTTAACCCTATCAGGCCCTTATCACTTCACGGGCAACTGAAGTTTTAAAGATAAACTCCAGTAACTTTATAGTTTTTTCCAGGCCCATTGTACTTGAGAATATTCTGAACAGAAAGAAGAAATTACTGAAGGAGACAAACTAAGAAAGGGATAAAAACAGTAATAAATATTTAATAATAATAGTTAACATTTCTTGAGCATTTACTATTTGTCAGGTACTTCTTAAAAGCCCCTAACATGAATTAACATATTTAAGGCTCACAACAAAATTCTATGAAATGGATACTATATGCAACTTACTTAGGTTAGTAAGAGAAACATGAGAGTGTAAATAAAATTTGCATGGCGTACTGGGAGTTAGAGGTCCTAGACTCTGGGTCTCAAAAATCATTATTTGTAAAATGAGAGGGCAGAGGAGATTATTTGTAAATTCTCTTTCTTGAAAATAATGTAAGATTCTACCCCATAGCTGAAATGAGAAATTTGGTATGAAATAGAAGGATTCCTGGAATTCTCCAAATTGTATTCTATTCTCAAGGGGTCATTTGTAAAGAAGCAAATTCATCCACTCAACAAATTCATTCGACAAATGTCCATTGAACACTATGAAATCACACAGTCAATGGGTGGGTGGTTGTGTCATCTCACGCAGCCTTCTCATTCGCTTCAGAGATTCCCCTCACTACTACTGAGATCTCACCGGAGGTAGACAGCAGGCCAGAGAAGAGAAGAGCTGAGAACAGATAATGGATCTTCATGGCAAGGTGGCTCTGAAACAACAAGGTGTCTCAAAAAGATAAACCAATATAAATGGAGATGATTTTAGAACCAGAATTTCTGTATTTAGAGACTGTCATGGGTGATCAGGATCTTCCATGCCTTAGTCTCTCTCTGATTTGTGGGGAGCTGACTCCCCTCAACCTCTGCACACTTGCTATTTGTTTAGATCATATTATGACACGGGCAAGCCCTTATTACACCTTCGCAACACTTCTTGCTCATCCATTGCCCTCCACACTGTCTCACTGACCCCCCAGGGCCACCCGTCACTTAAAAGATCTCTAGCTGGATGGCCCCCTTGGAGATACCTCCTCACCTGACACAATTTCCACCCCCTCCACATCGGAACAGCACTTGCCCTTATTCTGTGTATCTCCTTTCACAGAGACCAGTGCCGCCCTAAATACTTTCATGAGCTCATTTGCTAACCTGAAACTTCACAGCCCCCAACTCAACTTCCTCTCCTCCTACTCAACATAGTTCAATACTTGAAAATCATCATGTGATTTTGCTAATGTTTCACTTTCATCTGCTTTCAGCTGGTCCCCTGAAGCTGCTCTCTCACTAAATGTGTTTACAGAAGTTTCTGGAACTGTTGAACTGACCTCCTCCCTCCTCCCCACCTTTTCTGGGGTTTTGTTATTGTTGTTTTTGCTACTCTTTTACTGACTCCTCTCACCCCACAGTGGCTGTTCATATCAGAACTAACCACTATCCCTGCCTTTTTCATGTGAATTACTTAAAATCTTCTCCTTACTTCTTTCTTTCCCGAAAATATTGAGCCATCACTTGTATATTCCTTTGTCTCACCTTCTGTCCACATTAAAATACCTCTGTCTTTATCTCCACCTTTTATCTTTTGTCTCAGAAGAGATAATGCTTCCTCCTTCAAAACCTGTCATCTTCTGGGCTCTCCCTCTCTCATCCCTTCCTATCATTTCCTTCTATCCCAAACTTTAGAATCTCATTTCTCTCTCCAAGCTCATATGTATAATCATTTGTTCTCACTGTAGTTGTGGGGGGAAAAAAACAAAAACAAACAAATAAGATAGAAAACTGCCCTTGACCTTGCTTCCCTTCTAGGTTCAGTCCAAGTTCACCCCTCCTCTTACACTGACAAGCGATTAGAACAAATGGCCTCTGTTGCCTTCCATTGCCTCCCATTTATCCTCTCTCAGTCCCCTGCCATCTGGATTCTGCTCCCTCATTCTATCAAACGTACTCTCAGGATTGACCAGTGAATAAACAGAACCAAGGACTTCACAGTTTTTATGCCCATTGATAAAGATGTCTGTGCTTATTTCTGATACTAGTAAGCATGCAACTTTTGAGCTCTGGCTTCTACCCTGGTTTACTCCACCCTTTGTCTCAATCTCCTTTTCAATCTCCTCCTCTTCCCAGGGAGGTTCCCCCAGGCTTCAATCCTCAGGCCTGTGCTCCTCTCTTTATACCTCTCTCCCTAGACATGCTGACTGCTACCACTATCATGTTTTGTGAAAACTCCAAAATCTTAACTATGTATCTCCAGGCAAGACCATTTTCCCCAGGTTTCTTTCCCTCAGCTCCATCTGCTTATATCCCATTATCTTTTCCAGGTCAACAAGATTAAATTTATACTTAATGGACACCAAAAAGGCAGATCCCAGATACTTGCAGATTGATATCACCTTGGATCAAAATTGCTTCAAACATTCCTACAGACAGATGAGGAAGTGATGTTGAATGTTAGACATAGATGGTTAAGGCAACACTTACACAACAGAGTCTGTCTTACACAGGAAGTTAATGATGTGCCTTCAAACAAATTATGATTATATATATATATATATTTATCATAAATCCTTCTTAAAAAAAGAATTTAAGGAAGCTTATCTAATTTAAGGAAGCTTATCTTTTTAACACAAGAGGTTAAAAACAAGGAGTTATAAAATTGGGGTAGGTTCCAGTCAAGATGGCAGAATAGACAGTCCCCAGTGTCACTCTCTCCCACAAATCAACTAATTTACAACTATAAAAATGTAACAGCCAAGCTGGGGCTGCTGGAGCTCAGGGGAAAAGGAGGAGAGACCTATGGAGTTCATGAAGGCAGGAGAAACCACAGTGAGAGAAAGAAAAAACTGCTCTGAGCATTTCATGCCACAGCCACTTTAAGGCTGGAGCTGCTGAGTGCATGGAGCAGGAGCCAGCAGAAGCCACAGCTGTGCCCTTCAGATGGAGTTACTTGAAGGCAGCAGGGGAGAAGAGGGCCTTGGCGGCCCCCAGGACAGCAAAACCACTCATAGGGTTCCCGTGTACCCACACAGGAGAAGCCAGAACAACTGAAAAAAGGGAGCCATTCAGAGATCAGTGGGTCATCACAAGGGACCAGTGCAGGGCTGTCCCAGGGGAAGTCATTGGAGCACAGGTGGGGGGGGGGAGACGGGCCCACTGGGAGAACACTGGGACACAGCAAGGACAGCCTGCTCTGCAATCAGTGCAGGACCACTCAGAGGAGACTGGTTGGGAATGCAGAATTGCATGGGGTGCAGTTTGATGAAAAAACTCAGACCCAGATCAGAGATTCTACACAACACAGATCCACCAGGTCTCTGGAGAGCTGGAAGTACCTATAAGGTCAACCATTAAACCCTGAGCTGCACAAAAAGCCTCACTAGGGAAACAGCAGAAAAGCAGCAATTTAACTCAACCACACAGCACAAGTACTGGTTCCCACAGGAAGTTCCCCATTTTAGAAGTAAGCAAAGAACAAAAAATTAGTTCTGGCCCAGGCACACCACCAGCACCTTGGGGACAGCCTGGGAACAGGAGGCTTGGAGTAGGGGACTGGACCCCACTCTCACATCCAGGCACCCCGCCAGCACCTTGGGGCACCACCTGGGTGCCTGGGGCATAAAATTGGGGACCAGGCCACCCTCCCACAGCCAGGCACACAGCGCCAGTGCCTCAGGGCCCGCCCAGGGACCTGAGACATGGTGAAGGGGACCGGACCACCCTCCCACAACCAAGCACATTGTGCCAGCACCTCAGGGCCCACCTGGAGACCCAGAGCATAGAGAAGGGGACCAGACCCCACTCCCACAACCAGGCACACTGCACCAGCACCTTGGGGCCCACCCAGTGACCTGAGGTATGGAGCCAGGGACTGGACCCTTCTCCCACAACGAGGCACACCACACCAGTGCCTTGGGGCCTGCCTGGGGACCCAGGGCATGGAGAAGGGGACCAGACTACCCTCCCACAGCTAGGCACACAGCACCAGTGCCTCAGGGCCCACCTGGGGACCTGGGGCATAGAGAAGGGGACTGGACCTCCCTCCCACAACCAGGCACCCTGCACCAGCACCTTGGGGCCCACCCAGTGACCTGAGGTATGGAACCAGGGACTCGACCCTTCTCTCACAATGAGGCACACTGCACCAGTGCCTTGGGGCCTGCCTGGGGACCCAGGGCATGGAGAAGGGGACCAGACTGCCCTCCCACAGCCAGGCACGCAGCACCAGTGCCTCAGGGCCCACCTGGGAACCTGGGGCATAGAGAAGGGGACTGGATCCCCCCACTTCCCACAACCAGGCACACCACACCAGTGCCTCAGGGCCCATCCATGGGCCAGAGGCATGGAGAAGGGGACCAGACACATCGCACAACCAGGCACACTGCCAGCACCAAGGAGCATGCCAAAAACATCACCTCCATGTCGGTAGCCCACCACATTAACCATGGCTGCCAAGAAAGCAGCTAGATACCACAACTACCATGCAGATGGTCTGCCAACCACTGGAGTGCATTGACACAAGGAAAGTCACCAGCAGAAATAAAGAAAAGAAGAGGATGTCTCTCTCCACAAAGCCCATTTCCGAGTGACAGAAGAAGCATCTGCTCTATGATAATATTGGGGGACCTGATCACACCTCTCAGCATTGGACAGATCATCTAGGCAACAAATTAACAGGGTAACCATTATTCTTTCAGAAGGAGAAAGAAATCTAGGGTAATTAGAGGGGGGAAGGGGGAGAGAGTCGGGGGGTAGGGACAGATTGGAAGGGGCATAAAGAATAATTACAATTTGTAATAATATATATGTTAGTAATATTGGTTTGATCAACACATTTCAATGCTGAACCCCCAAAATATGAATCAATTTTGATTCAATAAATAAAATAAATTAAAATTAAAAAATAAATAAATAAAAAATAAAACTAGTTAAAGGAATCTAAAATATAAAAATAAACAAATAAATGAAATTGGGGTAGACAAAATAAGATAAAATAATAGGTAAGCTAGAGATGAGTCACAAATTTTGGCTGAGTTTCTTGCAATAGAAATAGGAAGGGAGACTTAATAGGTACAGAAGTAATGGGGACATAGCATAAAAACATACCCATTACTAAGAACAAATATAGCTTTTTGTTTTTCCCATATGGAGATCTAAGAGAAATTTTTCCCATGGGTCCTGTTAAAAAGGTCAATGTGTGATTTGGGGACAGAATATTTTCTTGTAATAAATAGAATAGCATGTTTTATGCAGCTATTTATTATAATGTTCCTCAATGTGAACAGATGGTATAATGTCAAAAAGCAACTCAATAAAAGAAGGCTACGTGATGTCAAATAATATGGTTCATGTTTGCAGTTGAGTATTTGGCATAATCAAGATTTAAAAAATGGAAAACATTTAGCCTGTAATAAATATGAAATCTCTTTGAGAAGCTAATGAAACTGTAGGCTCTCTACCTAGAAAAAAAGAAATGTACTCATGCACATATCCACAAAAGTCGGTGTACAATCTAACAAAGTGTCACAGACTCCCCCCACCTAAAGCCAATGCCTTAAGGGTACATGGATCCCATGGATTCAAGGTTGAAGACCTCTGCTTCAGAACTAGATAAAGGAGCAAGTAAAGAAATCTAAGGGATCAAAAGCCTGGCCAAACTGGGAGTCAGAACCCAGGCCAGCAAGCTGGAGAGTAAGGAATCAGGAACAAGCACACTCAATAAGACTGAAGGATAGGACACGGCCATCATTTTGCCCATAGGATAGTTCAGACAACCTCTTAATACAACCAAAGTGAAACTTTAAAGGCAAAGGATTCACAAAGTCCCTCACTTCCCCCCACCCCCTTCTCTAAGTAGACTACACAACAGTCACAGGCCACCAATAACTAATCTTCCTTAATAATTAGAGAACCTTCTTATCCTATTCAAAATGCCACTGTACTTCCTGCTAAGGCATCAGCCAATTCCAGGACATGATCATTCTGAGGACTTGAAAGCAGGTAAGCGGACTGTAGCGAGAAGCCAATCGGAAGTTCAATCAGGACAGAAAGAGGCCAGATATATGGGTAAGTACTGCCATCAGGATAGGGCTAGAGAGTAGATTTAAGCTGTATCTGTATTAATTAGGATAAGATTTAGGTATGAGAAATACAAATTTAGAATAATGGTGACTTAAACATGTTAGAATTTTATTTTTGTCTCACAAAGCCTGGGGGTACACTGTCCAGAGCTGCATGGTGGCTCCATAATCACCAGGCTCTTTTTGCTCCATCACGCTCAACACATGGATATCACCTCACAGTCCAATCAACTGGAAGGCAGAAGTGTGAGGAAGGGCATACTCCCGCCCTTTAAGGAAGCTTCCTGAGGTTGCATGTAACCATTCCACTTCCATGTCTGAGTAGAACCTAGTCAAATGGCCATACCTAACTGCAAGAGAAACCGGAGGATCTAGTTTTCATTCCAGACAGCCATGTTCCCAGGTATAATTTGGGAGCTTTGTGACTAACAAGGGGATAACAGAGCTAACTCACAGTCTCTACCATGTCATGGGACTTTTCTTAAGATTCTCTGTTTCCCTACAATATAGAGATACCATGTCAGCATAAAAACAAATGGCGGGAAATCAATATGCCTGCCTGTCTTGGGGTGTTTAAGAATCTCTACCTTCATATGCTGGGATTTTATATGAGCTTCTGGAGGAAGGAGACATTCCCAAGGAAACACATCAAAATCACATGGGAAGGGACTATGAAGAGATAAAAGCTAAGGACTTTACATGCATCACTAAGCTACACAGGTGAGGGTTCTTTCTGGCAGAAGCAAATACTTTTTCTATAATATGGCTAAGGGTACTGTCAGAAATATGCACAGTATGCTTTTGTGGATCAGAGGAGGGGACTTTAAGACTGTCAGTCCTGCCTGGGTCTCAGCCCTGCACAGATGCTCTCTCTGATGCTGAAGCTATGCTCAGACTCTCCCTCAACCAACAGAAGATTACCTAATATCTAGAAGTTTTCCAGCAAAAATGTTCAGATCTATATTGGTATTTGAAGTCTTCTTGGTATGCTACATGTATCATTTGAAAAAGCAAGAGAGGAATAGCTATGCAGGACAGTGGCTGGGAGCTTGGATCCTCGAGCCAGATCATCTGGATTTGAACCTCGGTTTCTTCAATGATGTGACCTGGGGCAAGTCACTAACCTCTGCATGATCCAGTTTCCTCATCTCTAAAATGTGGGTAATAAGGGCGTGTCCCTTGTTATCTGAATCTGTTTAGTTCCTGAATTAAGACAGGAAAGCAAATGGTAGTATCTGCCTCAGGAGGGTGTGGTTTGGAGAGAATGAGTTAATACAGGTAGGATGTCATTTATGCTTGACACACATGAAGAGCTATGTAAGGATTTGCTGTTATTGTTAGGCACTTTGTTTTACCCACTAGACAAGGTCTCAGCACCTACCCAGCGTCTGTCCTCCCTTGTCCTTCTGATTCCAGAGGATGGGGACAGCTCATGTCTGGCCCTTCTCAGCTGTCCTGTCTTGCTGTCATTAACTAGGTCATGCTCACTGGGTCCCTCTCTGAAAGGGAACTAAAGGAGAACACTTTTGTTCTTTAGGCAGAAGTGACAGGTTCCAAATCTTTAACAGAGAGGTAAAGCAGCATAAAGACTTCAATCTAGGAAGAATAGGTTAAAAATAAATAAAACACCTGTTGTTCTGTAACTAAATTAATGACTCAGATAAGAAGCCCCCTGGTGGGCAGAGACTATGTTTAGTTTACAGCAAATACCCAGAAAATAGAACTGTGCCTGACAGAACAAACACTTAACACATTTTCCATGACTAAATAAATTAACGGTGAATGCCTTAAGAAGTTTTAGCAATTTATTTTAGTACTGTGATTTAATCAAAAAAAAGTAGGAACTCCTGGCTATTTTCCTGAATTTTTCCAAGTCTGTCTCTGCTGCCAAAAGAGAAGACAGTGAATAGAAAGCCACCTTCCCTCAACTTCTCACCCATTGGCGTCTCCCCTGAGGAACATTTATGGATTGCAGTTATGCCTTAAACTCTCTGACCCTCTCCCTTGGAGCATACCTTTGTCTTTAAAATTTTGTTTTCAAATTTAGAATTTATTTTCAGAATATATTTCAAAATATTATAACTCATTCCTCACGTATCAACCATTTTTTTCTTAGTCATGCACGACTTTAGCAACATATATTTGGCAATTATTCCTCCTCTGCAATCACATGCCTAAAGTCAGAGAAAGATAATCCACTCTTAATAATGCCATATATTTCTTGAATTCAAGATGCCTAGGGATAAAGAGTTGTCTTGAGACTTAAAATACATACATACATATATGTACGTGTGTGTATATATATAATTTTGACCTGGAAACATTGCAGAATGCTTTTAATGAAAGATTTGATGCCATGATGCAGGCAGACTGTCAAGCTTAAGTCAACGCTGTAGAATGGGGCTTCTGTGAAACAAATGTAAAGCTGCCAAAAGTCTTTATTGTACTTTCAAGTGTCTTAAAGCAAATGAGGAGACACCCTCATTTTCAAATTGAGATTTCTGACCTAAATAAAAAAACTAAACAAAAGGCAATTTTTATACTAAACAGGAAATATAAATATTCTGAATTAAAATTCTCAACAGAGAACATCAAGCTGTTCAATATTTTAGTTCTGTCCTATATTTAAAGTAGGATGTAACAGATGAGAGATAGAGAAATCTAAGAAAGGAGGTAGATGAAAATTCGGTGTTTACCATATTCTGAAAGGACAAAAGTTGAGCAGATTCACCCGTATTACTTTAAGTCAGAAAATCCACCTGTTTTTCAAATGATTCTTAGTGACCTACTTTTAAACTACAAAAAGAAACAGGCTTTACAAGATTTATGGCTATCGGATGAAAAGCTAACTTTAATAATATTAATCATGTTATCACATTAATCATATTATAATGGTTTCCATTTATGTCCCTTAAGAAAATTCTGAATAAACTATCAAAAACTTTTGACAAAGAAATGACAAAGATGATAGTCAATTTCCAAACATGGTGGCAATCGACGTCTGACTGCATTCTCGAGCAGTGTCTGAGCTCCACTGTCACCTTTCTAAGACACTCTTCTGTTCCTTTCAGAATTACCCCAGATAAAGCATTTTTTTTCTAAATCATCAACATGATATTATATAAATAAATTGTGACTCATTCATCAAAGGAAGCTATAGAGAAACTAAAATTTATAAAGTGGAGCTTCAGATACTTTCATAGATAAATCTTAAACACATTATGTGTTTTAAAAACCTTATATAAGCTCTATATTGCCTGTGGGCACAGAAATGTAATAAATATAAAAACATGTTTAATACCTAATTTAAGACAGTAGTCTTTTTTGAGGGATACATGAGGGACTTAAACAATATTTGAAATATTTTGTTTTTAAAATAATGAAGCAAATTTGGCAAATTATTAGGACTTGCTCAAATTGTATGGGGAATATAGGCTTACCCTTATCTATACATTTCTGTTTGCTTCATATAATTTACAATTTTAAGTAAGAAAAAAGTGAATAAATGTTCTGATCAAGTAACTTGAAAAGCAATAATATAATAACTTCTGAGAAAAAAAAAGAAAAAGGAACTTAGAAAGATTAAATTTAAAAGAATGAAATAGAAAATATAAAGCAGTAAAATTGATCAATAAAATCAAAATATGGCACTTTTGAAAGTCCCATAAAATAGAACCTTTGAACGTTGTATTAAGAATAAAAGAAAAAGAATAAGCAACATTTATAATGAGAAAAGAGATATGTCTATGAATAAAGACAGAATTGTTTAAATTGTAAGAGAATGATAAACTTTCTAATACCAATCAATTTGAAATACAGATAAAATGATTATCCTATTTAAAATATACATTATCAAATTGAGAAAGTTAAAAGAAAAAAGCATGAATATAGCAATAATTGTAAAAATAATTGCAAGAGTTATCAAAGCTTTATCCTAAAAATAGACTCCAGTTCCAGATCGTTTTATAAGTTTTACTAAACCTATTTTTTTTATTGAAACATAATTAATTATACATATTTGTGGGATAAAGAGTTGACTATCAGTACTTGTGTACAAAATGTGATAATCAAATTAGGGTAGCTGGCATATCTGTCATTACAACATGTACTCATTCTCTGTGCCCATTAACCAATTTTTCCCTAGCGCCCCTCTTCTCCTATCCTGCCCTCTAATAACCACAGTTCTGTTCTCTCCTTCTAAAAGTTCAACACATTATTGTGTTTGGTGTTTCTTCTTTCTTTTCTTTCTTCTTTTCTTCCTTCTTTTACTTATTTTTAGCTCACACTTGTGAGTGAAGACATTTTGCTTCTGTGCTTAGATTATTTCACTTATAATTTTCTCCAAGTTCATCCATGTTGCTGCAAATGGCAGTATTTCATTCTTTTTTATGGCTGAGTATATTCCATTTTGTATACATGCCACATTTTCTCTATCCAGTCATCCATCAATGGACATTTAGGTTGGTTCCATATCTTGGCTACTGTAAATAGAGCTGCAATGAACATGGGAGTGCAGGTTTCCCTTCAACATGATGATTTCCATTATTTTGGGTATATACCCATTAGTGGGATTGCTGATTACACGGTAGTTCTACCTCTAGTTTTTTGAGAAATTTCCATACTGTTTTCCATAAAGCCTGTATTAATTTACAGTCCCATCAACAGTATAGGACGTTTCTCCTTTCTCCACACCTTCGCCAACATTTGTCATTTTTTGTCTTTCTGATTATAGCCAGTCTAACTGGGGGGAGATGATATCTTAAGATGGTTTTGATTTTCATTTCCCTGATGATTAGTGATGTCGAGCATTTTTTCATGTACCTATTGGCCATTTGTATGTCTTCCTTTGAGAAATGTCTTTTCAGCTTAAAGGACAGGTAATTACTATATTATATAAACTCTTTCAGAGCACGGAAAGCATGAAAATCTTCCCATATCATTCCCTAAGAATAGCATAAGTTTATATCAAAGTAGATAAAGATAGCTCAAAAATAGAACACTATAGACTATCTCATTTATAAACATTGAAAAACATTTATAAAAAATCCTAAATAAAATATTATCAAACTGAATCCAGTAGTCTATTTTTAAAATAACATGTCATACCTATCAGGGACATTAGTCATTCTTCTGAGCTACTTAGTCTCTGACAATATTTCCGTTATTTAGAGAATTTCCAAATCCCCATTAAAGAAACTGCCCATGACATATATTTTCTTTCCCAGCTTCCTTTGAAGCTAAAACAAGAAATACAAGACCTAGGCTTTGCCCATCAGATACCATCACCGTAGACTTTGAGTTAGAAGCAACTGACAAGAAGCAGGGACTGCTCAGAATCCATTTATCAGGTGTTGGAGGCTACATTCAAGCAGAAAGCTGTTTGAGCCAAAGGGAGTATCTGCTGTCTAGCTTAGGTGATAAAAGTTGTGGTACGTACTCAGCAGTTTCTGCAGTGGGTCTTCTGTGGACCAGTTCTATAAAGTAATGTGAGGCTCTGTTCTGGAGGGTCTAGCCTGCCAGTTTGATTATTTTGACTTCCTAGGGACTCTAGGAATTAGCTTTTTATAATGCTTTTTATAATGCTTTTCTGCTTAACTTAGCATGAGTTTTGTTGTTGTTGTTGCTGTTGTTGTTGCTTGCAGCTAAAAACAGACTAATATGCTGACAAAGTAGAGTTTATCCCAATAATGTGAGGATAATTTAACACTAATAAATTAATTGATGTGATTCACTACATAAACCAATTTTAAAAGAGCCATAGATTATGCAGCCCAAGTCCATTTGATGAAGTTCAACACTTCTTATTGACTAAAAACAATACAACACAAAATCTTATCA
Source organism: Galeopterus variegatus (assembly GCF_000696425.1). Classification (NCBI taxonomy): domain Eukaryota; kingdom Metazoa; phylum Chordata; class Mammalia; order Dermoptera; family Cynocephalidae; genus Galeopterus; species Galeopterus variegatus. The sequence continues at coordinate 212,375 of NW_007729007.1, forward strand.
AACTAGGAATAGTAGAAAACTTTATTAATTCATAAAGGGTATCTACCAGAAACAGAGCAAATATTGTACTCAAAGTGAAAACATCGGAAGTACTTCCGCTGATACCATGAACAGGACAAAGATGTCCACTTCCACCAGGGCTATTAGTTTATGTACCTGAGATCCTGCCTAAAGCAATTAGATAGTTAAATAAGTGAGAAAAATTACAGAAAATTGATAAAGCTGTCATGATTTGCAAAGAATTATGATGATTTCCTACATAGAAAATCAAGAGAAACCAACTGAAAAACTATTAGAATTTTTAGGTGGTTTAGTAACATGGGCAGATATAAGATCAGTGTATAAGAACATTGATAGTGTTGTAATATACTAGTAACAGTCAGCAAATTTGAATAAATAAAGAGCAAATTTGAATGAATAAATACACCTTACTCTTGGATGGTTTTCTCCAAATTAATCTATTAATTTAATATAATCTCATTCATAATACCAACAGGATTTTTGTTGTATATGTAATTTAATAAACTGATTCTAAATTTCATCTGGAAAAAAATGCTCAATAACATCCAAAAATGTTTTTAAAAGAAAAAAAGAAAGAAAAACTGCCCTAACATTTATTAAAAAATACTATAGAACCTCAATAACAGAGTCAAATTGGTACTGAGATACACAAAAGCAGATCAATGAAATAGACTAGAGGGTCCAGAAATTGCTCTGCATATATATAATACTTGAAGTTAATGTTTAATATCTGTGTGGAAATAATGAACTTTTCTTTAAAAAAAAAAAAAAAGATGACCAGTAAGGGGATCTTAACCTTTGACTTGCTGTTGTTAGCACCACACTCCCCCAAGTGAGCTAACCGGCCATCCCTATATAGGGATCCAAACCCTTGGCCTTGGTTTTATGAGCACCACACTCTCCCAAGTGAGCCATAGACTGGCCTTAAATAATGAACTTTTCTAAAAATGGTATAACAACTGCCTGTATCTTATAGTGGGGAAGAATTAAACCTCTTTTCTTTGCAAATCATAAAATTATGTGTCTATGCATAAAAGAATTGGAAAAACCTATGAAAAACGTTTTTAAATCTTGGGAAGTGTCTTGTTAAGTAAGACTCAAAACTCAGAAACTATAAAGAAAAAGGCTGAGAAATTGAACTACACCAAAACTTAAAGCTTCCACATGGTTAAAAAACAGACATATAAAAAAGAAAACCCCAAAGAAAAGAGAAAGGAAGAACACAATAGCAGAAAAGATTCAATAATATAGCAGATGAGGGTCTATATCCATAATACATAAAGAACATGTACTCATACAAGAAAACTTTACCTTTTTCACTTATTACTTCATATATTCCTTTGTTTAAATATTTAGCAAGAATTTTCTCAATAAATTATTTGTATAATTAAAAATCCAAAAAGACTTTTTAATGTAGGAAGTAACATCACTCTTCAAGACTGTTCATCTCAACTTTTCTATTTAAAATATCTAACAAGACTTCAAGATCTATAAACATATTGTTCCATGTACTTAGTTATTTATTTAAAGTAGTCTTTGAATGAGGAAATTGTACATTATGTATTATCTATTCTCTGTTACAAAATTAACAAAGGAAAATAACATTGCCATTAATTCCAATCAAGATGAATTTGCAACTTGGGCTGCTTTAATATTCTCAAGCTATAATTCATAAATGTTAATAAACGAATTGTAAACAGTGTTGCTATAAAAAACTTTGTCACAAAAAAAAAATCTTTGAGAAATCAGTTAGTGGCCTTATCTGTTTTTAACAGGACTGCTTACCTACCACAATGACCATTTTGGTAAGAGGCGTGATCTATATTTTTTCATTCTTTAGGTTGACACGATGGGTGGTAGTTACTAACTTGAAGTCAGAAAATCTGGATGTAAAATCATGCCGTACTTAATCAGTCTTTGTGCTTCAGTTTCCCCTCTAAAACTGGTTGTTCTGAGGATTGAAATGACTTTGTGAAATGTAAAGCACAAACCAATGCAACCTAACAACACTACCTGGTATATTGGTGCATTTTAGCCGCTCAGTGTTGACTACCTCTGGCATATCATTTGTGATTTTCATGGGGATCAATACAGGTGCAGTCATCAAAAGGCATGTTCTACTCCAAGCAAACCTCTTGGTGACTCTGCAAAGTTCTTACTCTCTCTGGGGTCTTTCTAAGAAAATTAAAAATATTTTATATTTGTTCATTCAGACACACCCCTTAATGAATGCAGCAAACAGTTCAAGTAACAATCTTCCCCAAACCTATTGCCAGGATAAGCAACTCAGATCAAAATTTAGCATCAAAACTGCAACTCTTCCAATCTGGCTGGCATATATTAACTACTACACCAAAAAAGTGAAGATTGACTTTAATTGCTTATGGCTTATTTTTCCAAAAGATCAGTGAAGGCCAACTCCTCAGGCATAACCCAGTGTGCCACTATGCTTTCCAGGAGAATTTTTCTTAATGAGTCATTCTTAGGCATTGTCTTTTTCAAGCACATTAGCAAAAACCTGCTTCTCTTTTTTTTAAGGGAAGACTTTTGAAATGTTCCAACAGTTAAGGGGGAAAGCCTTAAAATGTCTGCAATGGAACTGGATGTCTGGAAAAACAAGTCATTGGAACCATGCTGGGAGAGTTCCAATATTGGAGAGTTCAGGGAAATGTAAAAAACATACTTACTTCTCGTGCTGCCCACTGTCTCAGTCCATTCAGGCTGCTCTAACAAAACACCATAAACTGGGTGGCTTATAAACAACAGAAATTTATTTCTCACAGTTCTGGAGGCTGGGAAGTCCAAGATCAAGGCACCAACAGATTCAGTCTGGTGAGGATACACTTTCTGGTTCAGAGATGGTTCCCTGGAAGGGGGAAGGGAGCGCTCCAGGATCTCTTATTTTGTAAGGGCACTAATCCCATTCATGAGGGCTCCACTGTCATGTCGTAATCACCTTCCAGAAGCTCCATCTCCAGATAGCAACACATTGGTGATTATTAGGTTTTCAACATATGAATTTTAGGGGGACACAAATGTTCAAACCACAGCACTCACATGGAGCCATGCTTTCCCATCAGGGGGCTCCAATAAACTGACAAAGCCATTTAGGTACCCCAGAGAGCAGCTCAATTCTGCCAGTCATTGCTTCTCTGCAAATCCTACTGGCATGAGTCTTCTTTCCCAGGACATAACAAACTGCTTTTGTGTCACTTTCCCCTGTTGACTCCAGGAATTTGGATTCACATCTGAATTACTTATAGACATAACCAAACCTCTCAAATCTCATTGAAAGCATGACTTTTCAACAATACTAAACACTAATTCCAAACTAGAAACAGTATCCTTAAGTGCAAGGAAGTCTCATCCTCTACTCCTGTATGGCCCAGAGTTTACAAAGACATGAATATCTTATAAAAAGGGTTTAAATGCCAGTGAATAAATAAACACAACTTACAACCACAGCTCTGTAGTTTAAAAAGTATAAGGGCATTTCAAAAAGTTCATGGGAAAATGGAATTAAAAGATAATGCAAATCTTTCCATGAACTTTTTGAAGACCCCTTGTATGTACAATGTCATTAAATTTGTTATTAAACTTGTTATTAAGATTATTTATTTTTAGATGCAAAAAGTCTGAGAATCTCACCTTCCTTGAGATGCAGTGAGGCTTTGTCATCTTTTTCAGTAGTAGAATTCCTCTGACTAATACACAGAATTTAATAAGATTTTTATAGTCCTGACAGGTTTCTCTATCAGCCATACCCTTCCCCACATTGCTATACACCTGGCATTGCTCATTTTCCCTTTTTCTAAAATGAAAAGGAGAAAAATGGCTTTCTTTGTACATTTTGATAGTGATTTAAAAATACCAAAGATGGATGGGAGATATGCCAAGATTAAATTAAATCATAAGATTTATCAAGATGAAAATCTTCAATTCTGAATTAAGTGGCTTTAAGGTGCTCTGAAATATGTTGTAAGTAGAAAATCAGTTCAATTATCAGATTAGGAAGTATATGTCAAGACATACTTTTTATCAAAATCTTGCTATATTTTCTCAATATGCTTTTTAAAGTAATACCTGGGACAAACTGCATTGTGTATCTCAAATGTCTTTCAAAACCAATCTATGGGAAAAGACAGGCTGCAAAAATTTAGAAAGGGTACATTGACAAAGGAAATGTCAAATAAGCAAGTTTAACCATTATGTGTTAATTTGAAGTAAACATATAATGAAAAGCAGCAATTCAGAACTAAGATGGAAGGGAATGTGAAAAAGAAGAAAGTATTACTGTCTTCTGCTTGGAAAAATATCGGACATAGAAATTCAAGGAAAGAAAGATGGCCCAGGAAATTCTGGAAGAACATTTAGCTAGCAAGAGAACTTCCACAGAATGAGAATTCTAGGAATGTTAAAGAGGAGGAAGTCAGGGAAAGGAGCTGGAACATGAAGAAAGTGTGATCAAGAGGGGAAAATCCTGCACTGAAGCATTTACACTCACTGTTGTTAGCTATAGTTAAAATACTAAGGTCAGTTAGAAGAACCAAGCTTAGAATAAAATGATTGAGGGCCGGCCCGGTGGCGCACTGCTACAGTGAGCCGCTTGGGAAGCGCGGCGGCGCTCCCGCCCGAGGGTTCGGATCCCACATACAGACCGGTTCCCGCTCACTGGCTGAGCGAGGCGCGGGAGCAACACCGAGGGTTGCAATCCCATTGCCGGTCCCCGGTCTGGTACGGGGGCAACACTGAGGGTTGCGATCCATTGCCAGACACGGAAAAAGACAAAAAAGACAAAAAAAAAAAAAAAAAGAATAAAAATGATTGAGCTTTGTTAAATGGTAGAAAGTGACTTACCTAAATGTAGCCAAATGTTTATCTTTCTTTAAATTTTGATCTCTGATGGAAATTGTCTGGAGACAGCAGAGTGCACCTGAAAGAACTGAACCAGTGACTTGGTAGATCTGGGTTACAGGTTTGGTTCTCTTATTAGCTCTGTATCTTCTGGTTAGCCACGGAGTTTCCAAGTGTTGCTGTGGATCATTTGTTGTTTTTTGTTGTTGTTGTTGTTGTTGTTGTTGTTTTGAATGGTTCATGATACATGAATCTAAAATTTAAATTATACAACTCTGAGTTTATGGATTTGTTGTTTTAATGTAGATATAATTATAGATACAAATATGTGATTCTGTGAATACATATATACAGGAACAACATTCAAAATATTTCACAACCAGTTCAGGATCAACTAATCAGGACAGAAACTGGCTACAAAGAACCAATATGGTCATACTTGTGCATGCCTCCTGGATATCTGGTTTGCAAGGAAAAAGATAGATAAATAGATTCACTGATAGACAGACTTGACTGTACTTTCAGTAAACCAATCTATATTCACACCATCAAAATGCAATCCTTGTGTTCACTTGGTCATAACTTTCCTTAATTGTAGACCTAGTAAGCAGGAGGAAATACAAAGCTTCTAGGAAGGAAGGAAGGAAAAAAGAAAGGGAAGGAGGGAAGGAGGGAGGGAGTGGCTCCTGCATTTCAGGATCACAATTCCTACTTGTAGCACAGCTCCTGATTACCCTGTAGGTAAAACTTGAAATTGTTTGGCAAGTACATATTTATTCTCATTCTCTGATTGACATGAGAGCTAAGGAGCCTCTTGGGGAAAAGTTTTTATAAAAGTCAAATTCACATGTATGAAATTAAAGAATCATCTGAGAAAAAAGGGAAAGAAGCAGAGGAGCCAAGAGAATCCAGACGGGTCCCTAAGAAAGAAATCCCACCTGGAGAAAGAAGAGCCTGGCATGGGGCCCAGTTTAGCTGGAAGGGAGTGTTGGTTCTAAGTGTAGCCTGCAGCAGGGTGCAGCTGTAAGGCAGAGTCCTGGGAGTAAGAACAAGGCCCCTGGACTCTTCTGAGAGAGGCTTCCAGCATTACCTCCTGTGGGACTGTATTAGTCCATTTTCTGTTGCTCATAACAGAATACATGAAACTGGGTAATTTGTGAAGAAACAAAATTTATTTCTTACAATTTAGAAGCTGGGATGTCCAAGGTCCAGGGGATGCATCTGGTGCAGCCCTGTACAGAGTCCTATGGCAATGCAGGGTATCACATGGCAAGAATGGCAAGATCTTTCTTGTGTTCTCCTTATAAAGCCACCACTCCACAACCATGAAAACCCACTAAATCATTAACCCATTAATCCACTCATGAGGACAAATGCCTTATGATCCAAACACCTCTCCAAGGCCCCACCTTTCAAAAACCGTAATCAGATTTCACACCCTCTTAATACTGTTACAATGGGGATCAAGTTTCCAACACATGAACTTTTGGGGGACACATTCAACCCACAGCAGGGACCTTGGCAATTACTTAGCCTCTGTAGATGTCAGTGTTTTTATCTGTAACATGGAGATGATGAGGATAACAGTCCCTGTATCATAGGATGGAAATGAGGATGTATAGAGGTTTTGTATATAAAGCCCTTAGAGAACTTAACTTATATTAACTGCTCTTACCCTGGAAGCTCAGGTACGTTCCGAAGAGGAAACTCAAGTTGTTTGTGTATGGACTGAAAAACCTAACGATGATAATAATAATAACCAACAACAATAACAACAGCCTCACTATATTCTCTATCATTTAGGAACCCTGTTAAGGGTGCCCCCCCCATTCCACCTAGTCCTGTCCCTCCTCAAAGAAAGGCATTTTTCTTTTCCCTTCCAAGGGAGAAGCTTGAGCATGGTGTTGGGGAATTCTGGGCTTCACTCACTCTGGGGGAGAATGTGAAGCTTTGATTTGAAAGCTGAGGCCACCAGAGCTGGACTGTCTGGAGAATAAGAGCTCCCAGCATTAAAGTTGATGGGAACAACCTACCTGAGGGAGACAGAGAACCCTAGAGTGGTAGACACCTGCTCCCCAAATCCCACACGTAAACTTTTTAAACAAAAAATAACAAACTATTATCAAGGAATAATGCCTTTGTAATGATTTAAAGTTGTTTTCTATCACCATCTAAAACAGGTTTAAAAACCTTCCAAAAAAGAAAAGCCCAGGGCCATGTGGCTTCACAGCAGAATTCTACCAGACATTCAAAGAATAATTACTACCAATACTTCTTAAACTCTTTGGAAAAAAATAGAGCTAGAAAGAACACTTCCAAACACATTTTATGAGGTCAGCATCACCTTGATACCTGAGCCAGACAAAGATACTACCAGAAGAAAAACTATAGGAGAGTATCTCTAGTGAACACCAATGCAAAACTCCTCAATAAAATATTAGCAAACTGAATTCAACAACACAACAAAAAGATTGTACATCATGACCAAGTGGGATTTAACCCTGGCTGGACATGCAAAGCTGGTTTAACATATACAGATCAATCAGTGTGATACACCACATTAACAGAATGAAAGGTAACAGCCACATGATCATTTCAACTGATACAGAAAAAGCATTAGACAAAGTTCAGCATCCTTTCTTAAGAAAAACACTTAAGAGTTTAGGTATAGAAGAAAAGTTCCTCAACATTATAAAGGCCACTTATGAAAAACCCACATCTAACATTATAATCAACAAAAAAAAACTGAAAACTTTAACACTAAGATCCAATACCAGACAGGCATGCTCACTCTCACCACTTCTGTTCACAATGGAACTCAAAGTACAACTCAGAGCAATCAGACAATAAAAACAAATAAAAGCCATCCAAATCAGAAAGGAAGAAGTAAAATTATCTCTATTTGCAAGTGACATGCTCCTAATAAATGAATTGAGTAAAGTTGCAAGATACAAAATTTACAAAAATCAATAGCATTTTATACACAAATAATGGCCTAGATGAAAAAGAAATCAAGAAAACAATCCCATTTATGATAGCATCAGTAAAACAAATAAAATATCTAAGAATAAATTTAGCCAAGGAGGTAAAAGATTTGTACACTGAAGACTACAAATGAAAGAAACTGAACAAGACACTAATGAATGGAAACATAGCCCATATTCATGGATGGCAAGAATTAATATTGTTAAAATGTCCATACTACCCAAAGCAATATACAGGTTTAATGCAATTCCTATCAAAATTCCAATAGCATTCTTCATGGAAATAGAAAAACAATCCTATGATTCATATAGAACCACAACAAACCCATATAGCCAAAGCAATACTGGGAAAGGTAAACAAATTTGGAAGCAACATACATCCCAATTTAAAATTATATTACAAAGCTATAGTAATCAAAACAGCATGGTGATGGCATAAAAACAGAAACATAGACCAGAGGAACAGAATATAGAACCCAGAAATAATCCCAAATATATATGGATAACTAATTTTTGACAAGGGCATCTAGAGAACACAATGGGGAAAGAATAGTCTCTTCAATAAATGGTGCTGAGAAAATTGGATTTTCACATGCAAAAGAATGAAATTAGACCCCTATCTAACACAAGACACAAAAATCAACTCAAAATGGACAAGTGTAGGACCCAAAATCATAATTCCCAGAAGAAAACATAGAGCAAAAGCTCCCCGATATTGGCTTTGGCAATGATTTTTGGTTATCACACCGAAAGCTCAGACTACAAAACAAAAATAAACAAAAGAGACTACATCAAACTAAAAAGCTTCTGCACAGCAAAGGAAACAATCAACAAAATAATTGGCCACCTACAGACTGGGAAAAAATAATTGCAAACCACATATCTCATAAGGGGTGAATATCCAAATTTTATAAGGAACTCTTACAACTCAATAGCAGAAAAACAAATAACCTAATTAAAAAATGGGCAAAGGACCTAAATAGACATTTCACCACAGAAAATATACAAATGGCCAAAAGGTATATGAAAAACTGTTCAACATCACTCGTCATCAGGAAAATGATGGAGTTTGGATTTATTGTACTCCAGGAACTCATGTGGAAATCTGATACCCAATGTGGCAGTGTTGGGAGCTGTTTGATTCATGGAGGTGGATCCCTCCTGAACAGATTAATGATCTCCCTGGGGATGGCGGTAGTGAGTGAGTTCTCATTCTATTAGTTCCCACTAGAGCTGGTTGTTTAAAAGACCTGCCCTTCACATGGGAGGGAACCATCCAATCTACTGGAGGCCTGGAGAGAACAAAAGACAGAGAAAAATGGTGACGCTCTCTATCCTCTGGAGCTGGGAAATATTCTTCTCTCCTGTCTGTGGACATCAGAGATTGAGACTCACAAAACCTGGTACCTCCTCTCTCTCTCTCTCTCTCTCGCCCCCCCATCACCTTCTCCCTCTCCTTCTCTCTCTCTCTCTCTCTCTCTCTCTCTCTTGCTTACTGTCACCATGTGATCTGCTTGTACCTGCCGGCTGCCTGCCACTTTCCACCATGAGTAGAAGCAGTCTGAGTCCCGTGCCAGGTGCAGCTGTCCCAGAATTGTAAGCCAAATAAACCTCTGTTCTTTATAAATTACCCAGTCTCAGGCATTCTGTTATAGCAACACAAAATGGACTAATACAGCAAATTAAAACCACTATGAGATATAACCTCACACCTGTAAGGATGACTGTTATCAAAAAGACAAGAGATAAATGTTGATGAAGGTGTGGAGAAAAAAGAACTGTAGTACACTTTTGGCAAGAGTGTAGATTGGTCCGATCATTATGGAAAACAGTATGGAGTTTCCTAAAGAAACTAAAAATAGAACTACCCCATGACCTAGCAATCCCTCTTCTGGATATACAGCCAAAGGAGATGAAACCACCACCTCATAAAGATGTCTGCTCTCTCAAGTTCATTGCAGCACTATTCACAATAGCCAAGATATGGAAACAACCTAAATGCCCATCAACAGATGAATGGATAAATAAAATGTAACATACATATATGTGTGTTTGTGTACACAGAAACACACAGACACCCACCCACACACACACACACACGAATATTATTCAGCCTTAAAAAAAAAAAGGAGATGCTGCCACAACATGGATGGACCTGGAAGACATTATGCTAAGTGAAATAAGCCAGATGTAGAAAGAAAAATCTCACTTATATGTGGAAAAAACAAACAAACAAACAAAAAAAGAGCTCTAATACACAACAATAGAGAATGGAACAGTGGGGGGGGGTGCATCTGAGGAAAAATGAGGAGACTTAGGTCAAAGTATACAAAATAGCAGATATGTAGGATGAACAACCCCAGAGATCCAATGTGCAACGTGATGATGAAAGTTAATAAAGTTGTACTGTATTAAGGATTGTTGTTAAATAAGTGGATGTTAGCTGCACTTGTCACCAAAGAAACGTAGCTATGTGAGGTCATAGATATGCTAATCTGCTTCACCATAGTATACATTATACTATCTATATGTATCTATGTATCTATATGTATACCATTACAACATGTTGTAAATTCTAAATGTACACAATAATATTTATTATTTTATTTTTTATTGAAACATATTGATTGCACATATTTATGGAATACAGAGTTATATTTCAATACATGTATACAATGTGTACTGATCTCTTCAGGGTAATTAGTATATTTTTCATTAAAAAACAATCATTTCTTTGTGATACGTACATGTGAGCTCTTTTCTAGTCATTTGGTTACATGCAGTAAACCATTACTGATTTATAGATTAGGTCAGCTATACACAAATAGGGCTTATTTTTCCTCTCGTTATAATTTTGTGTCCATTAACCAGCCTCTTACTATTCCCCTCTCCCCCTCCCCTTTCCTGTCTCTAGTAACTACAGTTCTTCTCTCTCCTACTGACAGTTCAAATTATTTTTTGTTTATTTTGTTTTGTTCTCTTTTTCTCTTTTTTTAGCCCACACATATGAATAAGAACATGTGGTATTTCTTCTTCAGTGCCTGGCTTATTTCACTTAATATAATTTTCTCCAAGCTTATCTATGTTGCTGTGAATGGCAGAATTTCATTCTCTTTTATGGCTGAGTAGTATTCTCTTGTGTACATGTACCACATTTTCTTTATCTAATCATCTGTCAATGGACATTTAGGTTGGTTCCACATTTTGGCTATTACAAATAGAGCTGTAATAAACATGGGAGTGCAGGTGTCCCTTCAACATGATGCTTTCCATTCCTTTGGATATATACCTAGTAGAGGGATTGCTTGGTCATAAGGTATTTCTATCTGTAGTTGTTTGAGAAACCTTCATAATGTTTTCCAAAATGGTTGTAGTAATTTCTAATCATACCAACAATGTATAAGGGTTCCCCTTTCTCTGCATTCTCACCAGCATTTGTATTTTTTTTTTTTTGATAATAGCCAGTCTAATTGGGGTCAGATGATATCTCAGTGTAGTTTTGATCTGCATTTCCCTGATGATTAGTGATGTTGAGCATTTTTTCATATACCTATTGGTCATATATATGTCTTCTCTTGAGAAATGTCTGTTCAGTTCCCTTGCTCATTTTGGGGGGGGGGCTATTTGGTTTTTTTATTGTTGAGTTGTTTGAATTATTTGTATATTCTGGAAATTAGCCCCTTGTGAGAAGCACAGTTTGCAAATGTTTTCTCCCATTCTGTAGGTTCTCTCTTCATTCTGTGGATTATTTCCTTTGCTGTGTAGAAGCTTTTTAGTTTGATAAATTCCTATTTATTTTTATTTTTGTTGCCTGTGCTTTTGAGGTCTTATTCATAAAATCTTTACCTAGTCATATGTCCTAGAGCATTTCCCCTTTGTTTTCTTCTAGAAGTTCTACAGTTTTGAGTCTTATGTTTAAGTCTCTAACCCATTTTGAGTTGATTTTTGTATATGGTGGGAGATAGAAGTCTAGTTTCATTCTTCTCCACATGGACAGTTTTCCCAGCATCATTTATTGAAAAGACTATCATTTCTCCAATGTATGTTTTTAGCACCTTTGTCAAAGATCAATTGCCTATATGCACATGGGTTTATTTCTGGGTTCTCTATTCTGGCCCACTCATCCAAGTGTCTGTTTTTATGCTAGTAGCATGCTGTTTGGGTTATTATAGCTTTGTGATATAATTTGAAACGAGGTAGTGTAATGCCTCTCACTTTACACTTTTTGCTCAGGATTGCTTTGGATATTCGAGGTCTTTTATTGTTCCATATAAATGATAGGATTGCTTTTTCTATTTCTATTTCTATATTGTTGGTATTTTGATAGTGACTGCATTGAATCTGTAGATCGTTTTGGGTAGTATGGACATTCTTACAACATTAATTATACCAATCCATGAGTATAGAATGTCTTCCCATTTTTGTGTGTCCTCTTAAATTTCTTTCATCAGTGTTCTGTAGTTTTCATTGTAGAGATCTCCCAGTTTGATTTATTCCTATGTATTTTATTTTTTTTTGGTACCTATTATAAATGGAATTGCTTTCTTGATTTCTTTTTCTGCTAGTTTGTTGTTGGTATATAAAAACACTACTGACTTTTGTACATTCATTTTATATCCTGTAACTATACTGAATCTACTAGCTCTGAGAGTTTTTTTTATAGAGTCTTTAGGTTTTTCTACATGTAAGATCATGGCATTAGCAGACAAGGACAATTTGACTTCCTCTTTTCCAATTTTGATGCCCTTTATTCCCTTCTCTTTTTTGCTCTGTCTAGAACTTCCAGTACTATGTTAAACAGGGGTGGTGAGAGTGGGCATCCTTGTCTTTCCTGTTCTTAGAGAAAAAGTTTTCAATATTTCCTCATTAAGGATGATGTTAGCTGTGGGTTGATCATATGTGGCCTTTATTTCATTGAAATACTTTTCTTCTACACATAATTCATTGAGAGTTTTTATCATAAAGGGATGTTGAATTTTATCAAATGCTTATTTTACATCTATTGAGATGATCGCATGGTTATCTTTCATTTTGTCAATGTGGCATGTCACATTTACTGATTCACATATTTTGAACCATCCTTGCATCCCTGGGATAAATCCTATCTCGTTGTAGTATATAATCTTTTTGATGTGCTGTTGGATTCTGTTTGCTAGTATTTTGTTGAGAATTTTTGCCTCTTTATTTATCAAGGATACTGGCCTGTAGTTTTCTTTTTTGTGTCATTGTTGTTGTTGTTGTTGTGTCTTTGTCTGGTTTTGGTGTCAGGGTGATGCTAGCCTCATAGATGAGTTTAAGTGAATATCCTCTGCTTTGGCTTTTTGGAATAGTTTGAGAAGAATTGGTATTAAATCTTCTTTAAAAGTTTGATAGAATTCAGCACTGAAGTCACCCAGCCCTGGGCTTTTCTTAGTTGGGAAATCGTTGATTACTGAATCAATCTTGTTACTCATTACTGGTCTGTTCAGGTTTTCTACTTCTTCTTGCTTCAGTTTTGGTAGGTTGTATGTATCCAAAAATTTATCTATTTCCTCTACATTTTCAAATTTCTTGGCATAAACTTGTTCACGATAGTTGCTAATGATTCTTTGTATTTCTGTAGAATCAGTTGTAACATCTTTGTTCATTTCTGACTTTAGACATTTAGGTCTTCTCTCTTCTTTTCTTGGTTAGTGTAGTTAATGGTCTGTCAATTTTGTTTGTCTTTTTAAAAAACCAATTACTGTTTTTGAAATATAAAATTTGGCATCTTTATTATTTCTAGTCTACTCGATATCCTCATGTGATTAATGAGTTTACATGCAAAAGCAGTTTCCACAGTGGACAAAGACCTCCCTTTCTAAGTAGATGAATCATGAGTAGTAATGTTTTAAAACCACTGTTTTCAACTCTGTTCAATATATATATATATATGTGTGTATATATATATATATATATATATATATATATATATATATACACATATATATATATATATTGAACAGAGTTGAAAACAGTGGTTTTAAAACATTACTACTCATGATTCATCTACTTAGAAAGGGAGGTCTTTGTCCACTGTGGAAACTGCTTTTGCATGTAAACTCATTAATCACATGAGGAAACACCCTTAAACTCTTTCCTTTAAATATCAAGATGACTCAGTCACTCTGTCCTGTAAATAATAAACTTTCAACATTCACAGATTACTCCTGTCAACAAAAAAGTGGTTAAAGTGAAAATTACCCACTCCTGGCAGACATTCATGTGACCTAAGGTTTGGGTTTTTTTCTTGGGATTTATAACTTTGACAGTTAATATCGCAGGCCTCTTTTAAAGCCTGCCATTTAGCACAAATTGATATTAAAGAAGCTTTTTAAAGCTCTAGTATAAAAATGTTAAATCAGCCTGTGCTTTTTTCTGATTAACATCACCTATTATTTATTATTATAGTCAAAGAAGTGGATCATCAGTTTTCTTCAACATTTTCTTGGGAATTGGAGGCAGTGAAGAAGACAGGACATCCACAGTCAACTTCCTTCTTAAAAAAAAAGAACTACTTAAACTAACACTAAAATCTTTTGTACAACAAAAGACACTACAGAATGAAGCAAGCCACCAACTGAGAGTTGTAATGCATTTAACAGCAAAGGCTTAGTGTCTAGGATCTACATGTTAATATAGAGAACTATAAATGATTAAGAAAAAAGTAAACAACCCAATAGGAAAATTGGAAGGGATATAAATAGCAATATACAAATGAGAGAGCTTGGATGGTAATATAAAAATATGACTAATGTTACTGGCAATTAGAAAATGTCAAATTAACATAATAAAGTGTCATTTTATGCTCATTAAGACTGGTAAAAATGTAAATGTCTGAAAGCGGAAGACGGTATTTGAACTGGCCTCCATGTGCTTCCAATCCAACTGCAAAACCACTTTCTAACTAAATGGTTCCAGAGCTGGGAGGGTGTGAGCAGGCCTAGGCTCTTGCTAGTTCTGAAGGAGAGAGATGAACCCAAGGGGCACCTGGGGATACAAGAAAACAGTCCCAGAAGGAAGAGCAGACCAGTAGCTGAGGATTCTAGAGAAAGCTTGGCCAGTGGATATCCTTGGTCGCTGGGTGAGGGCTGCTGTTCTTTTTGCCCCCTGAGACACCACAGAGAAGCCAGGCAGGTACCCAAATCTTCTCTGTCCTAAAAGATGGAATGACGCCCTTTGCTAGCAGTGTATTTTGTTGTGTTGTGTTGTGCTTTTTTTGTTTTTCACAGATTGTATTGATTCTATTTTTTTTAATTCCAAGAGCATAGAATTTAGGTTATCTGAAGGAATGCATATTTATTATAAAGAGCCGCAGAGGCACACTGCAGAGGGACTTTGATCACATCAGCATAGAACTCAATCCCTTTGGAAAGAAAAAGGAGGCCTGGGTTGACAAGTAGGAAGGAAGTAGAAAGGAACCCACTACACGTTAATACTGTCTGTAGTCACTTACAAACCTCATCAAGGCTGTGATACTGGTCTTCCATTACAAGATGAGATCTGTGTATGCTCACTCCTCCAACAACATCATTACTCAGGAGAATGGGTCTCCTGAAATCCAAAATTGCTGGAGTGAAATATATATCCACGAGGCTTCAATAAGGCCAGGCCATTACTTACTCAGTGTCTCAAGCCCAGAAAGATGAGTCAATTCTTAAAGGAAACAACTTTACACTGGTATTGAATTCAGCTACTTCAAGTCAGCAAGCCACGATAGTTAAAAACAAGGAATCAAAAGGTCTGGATGGTTTCTGTCTCTGATAAAAGAACAGTACAGCAGGCAGACAAATAACATCTGGAAGCTGCCCAGCTATGGAAACAATGAGATGCTGAATGGTACTTAAGACCTATTTGTGATATTTAAATAATGCAATTGAGTTCATCTATTGAAAAACAGATGTGAGGATAAAATAAAGGCATTTTGAGACATTTAAAACCATTTTTCTAAGTAATTCTGGGGTTGAAGGAGAAATTGCATCTAAAATTGCTGATAAAATGAACATCAATGAGAGGACTACATTTCCTATCTATGGCAGGTGGCCAAAGAAATACTCAGCAGAAATGCACAGCTTAAGTGCATTTGTTAGAAAACAAGACAGATAGAAATGAATACATTAAGCTTTCAACTCATGATGATGAAATAACAAAACAAAAATTAGCAAGAAAGGAATTTAAAAAGATAAAAATAGAAATAGATTAAATAGAAAATAACCCTCAGAAGGCAGACTAGATAACTAAAATAAACTTAGTTGTTTGAAAAGCCCAATCAAATACAGAAGCTTTTGGCAATTCTGATGAGAGAGAGAGAAAGAGAGAGAGAGAACACTAGAAATAAGAATGGAAACATAGCCAAAGATATGGATAATACACATGAAAATCGCAAAAGAATTCTAATACTTGCACCAATAACTTTTAGACTGTAGAGGGAATAGGGAGAGGTTGGTCAATGAATACAAACTTATAGGTGGATAGAAATTAGCTCCAGTGTTCCAGTACATAGTGAGGTGACAGTGATTAACAATAATATGTTGTATACTTCAAACTAACAAAAAAAGGATTCTGAAAGTGCTGCCAATTACATGTATTAAAACATCATACTATACTCCATAAGTATTACAATTATTATGTGTCAATTTAAAAATTTTGAAAATTAAAAAAAATAAAATCTTAGAGGAAAAATTTAAGGAAGCACAGATAATCAAAATAATATCAGAGAAAATATAAAACCGAATAGACAAATATCCATAGAAAAAAACTGAAAACATAATTCCAAAGAATCTACCCTTCATAAATGGCATTAGTCCCAGATCATTGTATAAGCAAGTTCTATGAAACCTTTAAAGGACACGTATTTAATGTGTTATCTAAATTATTTCAAGGCATAGAACACCCTTACTTTGTTCTGTAATGATGGCATAACACCAAATTAAACAAAGACTACCCAAAATAACCTTCATGGCTGGGCTGGATGTGGACTTTGGGCAGGCATGGCTGAGGCCCTTGGCATACCCACCCCAGGAGTCTGGGGCACTCCCAGTGTTAAAGGAAATTCCAGGTTCTACTGGCTAAATTCATGTTCTTGGTGTCTTGAACAAAGAATTGGACAAGATATGCCTGAGGCAAAAATTAATGAGCACTTTTATTTAGCAAAGCAAGAATACACTCTGGAAAGCATGGAGCAGGCTTGAGAGAGAGAGTGGCTCCCCGACAGGTACATTTTCAGGGGTTTAAGTCCTCTTAGGCTAGATTCGTGTCATTTGGCCATTGGTTGGGCCCTGAGAGTAGCCCTGTTGATTGGCACCCTAGCTGGTGGGAACTCATTGGTCCTATAGAATGGCGCACAATGTGGGGGCAGAGTTCCCTGTCTGGAATTGTCTTTGTCTCCTATGGCCACTTTTGTTCATGTGCATGCATAAGTCCTCTGGGAACCAGTTTTCTACAATAAATATAAGCTTTATAATAAGTAGCCTTTTTAATAGTCAAAAACATTTCATTCATCAAATGCTCTTCACACTTCAAAACAACCACAAGACTAATAAATTGTATCTGTTATCATCTACTGTGTAATTAGGTTTATCATTTATTCCAAAGGGAAATCGTGCACCATTGTCTGTAGAATAAAGTTCTCTTCTTCTGGCTGCTCTTTACCAATGTTCATTTCACAGTAAGTTTTTAAAACCTAAGGGCTCAAATCCCCACACTGAACAGCCTCAAAAATAAAAATTTAAATTTTAAAAATTAAACCTCGTTTATTTAACAATATTTATCAAGCATCTATTACATACTTGGCATTATAATTGGCACTGAGGTTACAAAAAATTGCAGTTGGTTCTTTGAAATCTACTGAAGGTAAAAAGACCTGTGTTAAAATACATCATTAAATTCCTGTGACAAACAACAGCATAGGAAGTGTGGTGTGGGCCATGCAAAGGGAGGCTGCCTCCTACGTAAGAGAAATGAAAATGTTTCACAAAAAGGTGTCATTTAAAATAGCTCTTGGTCACATCTTGGGCATGAGGAGTGACAGTCAGCTTTGTATCTCATGAACATTCATAACCAATAAAAAAATAGCTTGGGGATGAATAAATAAATAAATAGCATAGCTCTTGAAGATACCTATCCTATCACATAATAGCTGAAGGGAATCAAAACACCAGGTAATCTGAATTTTATTAACTAATTAAAGAGCATTAAGACACAGCTTAAGCTCAATTATAGTTTTTAACCCAAATGACAGATAACACAAGTTTCCAGCATCAGAGAAACTTTCCATGAGTAGATAGATAGATACAGGTGGCTGTACTGAGTGGGTCTCTAGAACTGGTTATTACAAGTCAAGGTTGTTGTCTAGGTATCTATTACTCTTAAGAAGTCAGTCCTGTGTAAAATAGATGTTCTTGACAAAACAAAGGCAGAGATTAACTTAGTGGTTAAGTTTTAAGGCTTAAATTTCTTTGGTTCAAAGTGAAAAGTACTGGGCTACTGATGTGTTCACTCTCCATTACTCCAACAGAGACTCAATGAGGGGGGCCCAGATGAGAATAAGGGGAGTCAGAGGAGAGTAAGGGTGAAGTCCACAAATCTCAAAATGTGTCCCTCATATTAGCACCTTGATAACACCTGGGAACTTATTAGAAATGCAAATTCTCAATTCCCACTGCAGATCTACTAAATGAGAAGTTCTGGGGGTGGGGCCCAATCGTCTGGGTTTTATCGAACCCTTCAGGTGGTTCTGGTATGCACTGCACACTCTAGTTTGAGAACCACTGTGTTAAGATAAGAGCTCAGTCATTGACATGCAAACACTTAGTGGCTTTAATTTAACCAGCTATCTTTTACGTAGATACCAGTAGGAAGGAGAAAACATGGAAGGGAGAATTTCAGCAAGAAAAACTTTTGCTATTTTTCTCAAATACATGTATGTAACTAATATATAACAGAGGGTACATAATGTGAATGTTGACAAAATCACTTTCTGTGAGACCCAGACAAAATAAGACTGGGAAAGGCACAGAGCGGGGGGAGCTCATACTTGCTTATCTGAGATGAGAACTGATTCCAAAGATTTTCTAAAACCCATCAGATATGCTTTCCCATACTTCCTGTCCTTGATGCATCTCCTGTTTTGCATGTATGCACATTTCTGTGACAAGGTTTATCACTACACATTCTTTAAAACTGCAGTAATTCACATAAGCTGCTCCAAGAAAATCCTTAGCAACAGCATCTCAACCAACAAACTGATGACAAATCTGACTTTGAGTCTCTGAAACCAATGAACTCTGCTTCCAAGCAGTTTACATGAACCTCTCCCTTTCTGCCAATAAAAACTTTCTCTTACCCTTTCCACATTGAATGCATTCGTGGCTTGCCATGGAATGCATTCTGGATTACAATTCTGTTTTCTTTTCTCAAATAAACTCAACATGTTTGGAGATAGTCTCCTCTAGTGTGTTTTTTCTAGGTTAACAGTGAGTAAACATATTCTTTCCATTTTAAATAATATAGCTCTACAAGTGCTGGGATGGATGCTGTGGTCTTTATTACTTCTTGGGCTTCAGAGAATCAATAGAATCAATGGAAGCTGCACCAAGACCAATCTTCATAATGACAATGTGGATGATCTTTGATTTGTAATGACTTGAGGAGAGCAGGAGGATGCTTCCTGCCTCAAACTCACGTCTACCAACCACAGGCCACACAACAAAAATCTCACCATTGAGGACACTTTTTTTACCCCTCAAGCTAAGCATTTTTCTGAGTATTTTCACTGAAATATGCAAATTTCTTCTCCCCCAAGAGAATAACGCCTTAAATTGTCATCAGTCCGATTCAACCATGAATTCATTAATCATAACCTTTTCTACTAAGAGGCCCAGGCAGCAGCACACAGCAAGGCCCTGGTGTGTTGCGGGGAGAATGATGTAGATGAAGGAAGTGGGACATTAGTCATTGGAAATAAATTTAACTTCTTCACCTGCATAAGATCCTAGGTTCTTCAGAGTCTAATTCTGGCCTGAGATAGGCCCTTCAGCCCTTCAATGCCTCAAATTCCCAGGTGTCAAAAGTCTCACAAGTTTAGAGTATTAAAAATACTTGGCCGTCTTTGAGTGTTAAGTACGTGAAGAGGGAAAAAAATTAAATTCACATCAGTATGCAGAAGATGAGCCCTGGCTACCTTCACTCATAACTCCTGCGATTAGCGCCAGCCTAAAGACCATCTAGAGTCCTGGGTGAAGTCAGGGAAGTCATTTGTCTGGCACCCAAATATCATGTCCTGAGGACAGCTTATTTTACCCCAGTGAATGAAAAGGTAGATTAAATTATAACCAAATATTAATGAATGCGCAAAGCTTTGAATTATTTTTATGGAGACTGAACTGTGGAGAGGAAGCAAACGCTATTTTCAGTAACCTATATTACCCATATTGTTCGTTTTACATATTTTGTTTTCCTCATATGAAACAACCAATGAGAAGAATTCTTTGTATTTTATTACAGAACCTAGTTAAATGGTTAATTAATAATGTGGACAGGGGCTTTAAACCACTTCCCCTAGAACCTAATGAGGAATAAGACGTCTCAAGATTTTCTTTTTATTCCTGGCAGCAGAGTCCTGCAGAGATAAACAACCAAAGCTGCTAACATAAATCACTCTTGAAGAGATAAACTGCCTGACCTTTTGGGGAACAATTTATGCTTGTATAACACTGAAACCCGAGGAGCTCAGAACTCTTAGGGGAGGTTATTTGTGCATACACGATCTTTAAGTATTTAATCTTGCCACTCCTTAGGAAAAGAAATAGACACAAAGAGTTATAAACAGACTTTCCGGGACCTACATGCCACAGCAGGGAGAGATCAAAGAAATCCCCAGTCGTCTCCCGTCCTAGCTCTACCCATTCCGGTCTCATCTTTTCCCTTTACAAGCAGTTTTCTTAGTGGCAAAAGTGCTCTTGGGCAACAAATTTTTTGTTTCCCCCCCCCCCCCCCCCCCCATTCCTCAGAAGATGGCACCACTCTCCACCTGTGGCCCAGGCCTGAACCCTAGGACTTGTCCTGGATTCTTCTCCTCCCCTCCCTGCTTCCTCCCTGCCCTCACCCCGCCCACCACCCATCAATCAGATCAGCCAGATCCTACTTCCAGCACATACACATCAAACCCAACCGCTTCTCACCACCTCCACTGACGCCCTCTTTCCCCCACCGGCATTTCTCACTGGGGCCCTGGTGGGAGCCCCTTCCCTTACCCCTTCCCTTCTACTCCTGAGAGTCTGAATCATCTAAAATATCAGTCAGATTGTATGACCACCCAGCTTCAAATCCTCCAGCAGCTTCTGAGCACAAGTAGGATAAATTTCAAGTTTCTATCACGGTCTGTGAAGCCATGACTGTCCTTCATCTTCACTGCGTTCTCCTTGTCCACTCTGTCCAGACTCTCCAGCTGTACCAGTCCTCTAGTTTTCTTGGTGCCTTGAACACACCCAGCTTGCTACCTTCTAAGAGCCCTTTCAAGGAAAATTTATCTCCCAGATTGTTGCACAGCAGGCATCTTCCTATCATTCACATCCCAGCTTACATTTTCTGTCCTCAGAGATTTTTTGAAATGTTCCCTACCCACCCACCACCGTCTACTTTTGCTCCTCTGGCTCAACTACTTTATAACTACCCTCTTTTAATTTTTCTTTGAATCATTTATCATACATGAAATTTTCCTATTTATTAAATAGTGTCACAACAGCAAAGATATGAAATCAACCGAAGTGCCCAACAACAGATGAATGGATGAAGAAAATGTGGTACATGTATACAGTGGAATATGATTCAGCCTTAAAAAAGAAGGAAATCCTGTCATTTGCAACAACATGATGAACCTGGAGGACATTATGCTGAATGTAATAAGCCAGGCACAGAAAGACAAATACTGCATGATTTCATTTATACATGGCACCTAAAAAAGTCAAACTCAAAAAATATATTTCAAAAATTAAACTAAACTAAAATAAAATTTAAAAGTTAGCCAGTTGGCTAGGTTGGTTAGAGCATGGTGTTATAACACCAAAGTCAAGGGTTCAGATCCCAGTACCTGCCGGCTGCCCAAAAATATATAAAAGAATAAAAAATAATAAAAAAGTCAAACTCGTAGAAGCAGAGAGTAGAATGGAGGTTGCCAGATGCTGGAGACTGGGGGGTCCAGGGAGGAGGATGGAGAACTGGGGAGATGTTGGTCAAAGGGTAACAGAATTTTAGTCAGATAGAAGGAATAACTTCGAGAGTTCTATTGTACAGCATGGTGACTACAGTTAATAATAATGTATTATATACCTAATATATCTAATGGCTAACAAAGTAGATTTTAAATGTTCTTACCATAAAAAAATAAGTATGTGAGGTAATGCATATGTTAATTACTCCATGTATTCACACTTCAAAAAATCATGTTGTACAAATACATACATACATTTTTATTTGTCAGTTAAAAAATAAAATTGTTTAAACAGATAAATTTGTCTCTCCATACGAGACTATAAGTTCCACAAAAGCAGGGGCCTTGTTGTCATATCCCTTAATTCCTAGAGTGCAGAGCAGGGCCAAGCACAGAATGGTGTTCGATAAGTATTTGTTGAATTACTGAATAAATGGAAAAAATTTTCTGACTAAACCCACTCTATAGAAGTTTCAATCATATATGTAATACTAAGAACAGTCAATTCAACAAATATTCTTATGTGTCTACCAAGAGACAGGCACTGTTGCAGGCATTTCATTGGGGTTGGCCTACATAAGTTGACTAGGTCATGGTTTTGATAACAACAATATGCCTGTTAAATGCTCCCTAAAGAAAAGCCCCACTTCAGGCGTACGAGCTGTGCCACTCACTCCTA
The DNA here is from genome assembly GCF_000696425.1 of Galeopterus variegatus. Classification (NCBI taxonomy): domain Eukaryota; kingdom Metazoa; phylum Chordata; class Mammalia; order Dermoptera; family Cynocephalidae; genus Galeopterus; species Galeopterus variegatus. The sequence continues at coordinate 235,140 of NW_007729007.1, forward strand.
ACCTGGAATTTCTAGTGGAGCTCCCAAGAGCCCCACTAGAAAGCAAAATTATATCATCACTTCTGGAAAAACAAATCACAGAGTACTTTTCTAAAGATGATGCGGGAGTGGTATCTTCAGATATGCAAGAGTAAGGATCAAGTCCCAGGTCTGCCACTCACAACATATGTAACCTTGGGCAAGTGACTTTATCTCTCTGTGCCTCAGTTATGCATCATTCAAAAATAAAATATTAATATTTTTCCTGCCTACCTCACAGTTATAGCCATCGATGAAATATTGCAGCTAAGAGCACTCTGTATTCTGAATATACATTTCATTTAATATTATAAACATGCACATGCTCACACACACAGAATGAGTAACAATCAAACATCAAATGAATCATGAGTTATATTTACCATTTATAACCAGTTAATTCATGTTCAGTACAAATGATTACTATCAGTAGTAGTACAAATAATTAGATCTTTCCAAATACATTTATTAACAAGGGATTTCCCAACCACAGCTTCCCGTTCATTTCCATAATCCCCTCCTTGGATCAGTCCATGTACATGAGTCCCCTACCTAACAAGGAGTCCCCAGTATTTGGGATGTCCACAGCTAGCAGCAATGTCTCCATCCCAAAGGAAAACTAAACTCAAAACACAGACCAGCCTTCAGTTAGGGCTGCAATGACATGCTCAGTGGCACCAAATTCCCCAAACTATTCCTTTCTGCTCCACTGATGTTGATACCAGTCAGGGAGAACGACGGATACACTGGATCCCCAGTGTGACCACAACATGCAGACAGGCCATCTTAGAGCACGCTGACAAAACAGTCAATGTGGACAATTCTTGGCGTCTCTGGAGGAAGTGTAGATACTCATAACCAATGAATTCCTTAAACCACATAGCTTTTCCGCTACAGATTTGATAAAAGGGAGAAAAGAAAGTGACACCTTGGAACTCTAAATTTAATAACTTTTAGTAACTTCTTGACAATTATTCCTAGGCAAGATCCACATGATATTTTTTAAATGCTTTCTCTTTGCTATCTTGCCTTGGAAGCTAAAGCTGCTGTTGCTCTGTCTTCCCAGTCCAAAGTCACTTGTATTTCACCAATTATTAGGCACATATTTCATTAGACAATTTCTTGAGGCTCCTTAGTAATTACTTAAATACTCAGGAATATAAATGATATACACTTGTGTGAACTTCCAGCTTAAAAGGTAAGCCTTTCAACAATTGTCTCAGATGACCAGGTTTAAGAATTGTACCATAAAAGTGCCAAAAAAATGTAAGGAGAGCAAAAATCTTTAAAGAAAAAATAAAACGTAGTTCCTTTTTAAGTACCCATTAAATTTGCTTGAGAATAGAATCCAGACATTAGGTCTCATCCTTTTTTCTTTCTTATATGCTGTATTAGTCTATTTTCTGTTGCTTATAACAGAATACCTGAAACTGGGTAATTTATAAAGAAATGAAATTGATTCCTTACAGGTTGGAGGCTGGAAAGTCCAAGGTCCAGGGAACACATCTGGTGATGGCCTTGTTCTGGGTGGTGACTCTCTACAGTGATGCAGGGTGTCACATGGTCAGAGAACCCATGCCCATGGTAACTCATTACTTCACAAATGGATGAATCCATTCACAAGGGCACAGTCCTCACTATCCAATCACCTCTCAAAGGTCCCAACTTTCATATGACATAATTGGATTTCCCACCCTTTTAACATTATTACAATGGGGGTTGAGTTTCCAGTACACAAGCTTTTGGGGGACACATTTAACCCATAGCATATGCCCGTCTATCCTCTTTAAACGCATTTCTTCTAGACCACGTAGGGTTGTGCTATGAGATTGGCTTCTGAGTGACCAGAGTATATTAGGAGATTCTTGGTGGTAGAAGAGGGTAACTTCAGTATCAAGGTTCTTAGTCCCTGCTGTGATTGCTGCCCCATTTTGGTTCTGCAGACTGTTTCAGAGCTGGCCCTTGAATTCTGAATCTGCATCCAAACTCCAGAGCCTGTATTGGGTTAACTCTTAATCTAAACATCTATACTGAATCCCAATTTCTATGTGATCTAGAATTGAATGCAAAATTCTATGTGTGGTTTTGTATGTGAGTTTTTCTGAGGAAAGAAGACAACAGACTTTACTAGAAGTTAAGAACCACTGATCTTCATTATCTGAGTTCTCCTGGTTCCTGAATTCTTTCTAGTTTGACCCATCACTTTTATTCAAACTCAGGTTTCAGGAGTTGCCCAGATTTAGAAACACAGCCTCACTCTGACAACTCTGGACAGCACGTCATGTTCCAACGTTTAGCTAAGCTTAGCCATCATCCCCTGGGCACTTTCCTGGTCTCATTCCCCTCTTGTGTCTCCACTGTTCTTTGCACACTTTGCTAAAGCTTTTATTTTTGGTCCCAATGTCAATATGCAAATCCATATTTCAACTAAGTGCTGATCTGTGACCCAATTGTTATAATCCTACTCATTGTAAAAACTATTTCCTCTCACTGATTTTAAAGCACATTGTTCTAAATGGATCCCATTCACCTGCCATCTAATGCTATTGAAGAAAAAAATGTATATTGTTAACAAGAGCTTTAAGTACTTTGATATAATGTGCTAGCAAGAGGACTTCTTTTCACTAAATGTGATTTTAAATCCAACATAAGTCAATCAGGAAAGGGGTATAAATGAATTCTTGGTCTGTAAATGAATTCTTGACACTGAGCAATGGACAGGAAAGAATGGGTCCTCAGGCCTAATAAATAACTACTGGAAAAGTCCTAATAGGTTTCAGCATTGGAGTGAGCATTTGGATGACCTGAAATTCCTACCTGTAGGAGTGAGCTATTTTGTTCAAAACTCAAGAGGAAATATACTTTTAAATTTACTAATATTCATGTATCTTTGTACTCTGATTTCTGGCTTGTGTATAATGCACAAATGATATTATATGCTGCCACAACTAACATTTTTCCCAAGGATAGCAGCCATATTACCAGTCAGTTAAAATTGAATAACATAATTACATATATTTGCAAATTGTCATAATTGTCTTAACACTTTAAATAATGTTTCTGTGTGTTTTAGGCAGAATTCTAAAAGAGACCCCCACCATTCCTGTTCCCTAGTTATTCAATCAAATACTATCTAGGTGCTGTCGTAAAAGGATTTTGAAGATCTAAAGATCCAAATCAGTTGACATTAAGATACAGAGAATTCATGGGTAAGCCTCACCCAATCAAATGAGCCCTTTAAAAGTAGTATTTTCTCTGGCTGGGAGCAGAAGATAAGTCACAGAGATTTGAAGTATGAGAAGAATTTGATGTACAGGTGCTGGCTTTGACGATGGAGAGAGCCACATGCAAGGACCAAAGAGCAACCTCTAAGGGCTAAGAGAGACTCCCAGCCAACAGCCAGCAATGAAATGGTGACCTCAGTCCCACAACTATAAGGAACTAAATTTGATCAACAACCTGAAAGAACCCCCCAAGACTAACACCTTGAATTCTACTTTGTGAGACTCTAAGCAGAGAATCCAGCCAAGTCACACCAAACGTCTGACCTACAGAACTGTGAGCTAATAAATGAGTGTTGTTTAAGCCACTAACTTTGTAGTAATTTGTTAGACAGCAATAGATAACTTACACACTATCCTTCTGGGACCTTACGTCATGCTTCTTTTGTGCCTAAAGTTTTCACGCAGCTTTGAAGATTCAAATTCTGACTCATAAGAAGAAACAGTGAGACAACCAGGTGACCATCAGGAGAGGTCTGTTGACTATTCCAAAGACTATTTGTTAAGCTACAATGACCTGTTATAGGAAAATAACTCACTTGGCTTTAATAACAAGCCTAAACAGAAGAAACAACAGAACCATCTAACCAAAATAACTAACCATCATTTTCTAGACTGGAATGCATACAAGGAAGTTTTAGCAAAGATCTTTGATGAAGTTAAATGCTCAATTTTATAGCAAGCAATTTTCCAATAAAAGCAAGTGATTGTGAAAACAAAGGAGCAAAACTATAGTAGATGATTCCATGGAAACACACAGGTAAATTCATACCTACCGGCATGCTGAAGTAGGTTTTAACAGTCTGTCTTCAAGCACATCTCAACATTGTTCAGCTGTGCTTACCATTCCCGAACTTTCTGCCTCCCTCTCAACAGAATAAATCTAATTGAAAGATGAGGAAATTGGTGGTCCATGGGAACCACAGAGAAAGTGTATTAATGGGAATTCTACCGGGAAAGCAGAACAGAGCTGCCTCCACCCACAGTCTGGAAATAGCTCAGCATGATTTTCTGATTAAAAATTAATCAAGTGAATAAGACCCTGCAATACAAAACAGCAAAAGAAAATTAAACATCTCCCCAGGGAAAAGCCTACAAGTCATAAAAAATTAAAACATAAAACTGTGAATATTTACAAATTTTATGAACTCAAGGTTGTTGATGACTCATCCCCATGGCAAGATCTCAAGTCCCTTAGGGGCTTGACCATGGCAAGACCTTTCAGGAGTTGAGCAAAGCCTCTCCTGTCCGAGTGTGCACCAGAACCACCACCAACGGGGTGGCGGGGGCATTTAATAAAACAGGGACTCTGAGAACCTACCTCCAGAGGTGCTGACTCAGAAGGTCTGGGATTCAAAAGGTCTGGCTTTGGTAATTACAAGTAACTCAAAGGGATTCTGATGGGCATCTAATCTGAGAACCACTGGAAGCAATCAGCTTCCTCACAAGTGTCTAGTAAGTCAAGTGCTCTTGACAACATGTTGTGTATTGTTCTGCTGCTTATTCAGGAGCTGACCTTATATTTGTGAATTATTCAGACACTTTCCACTTTTCTTATCTTGTCACAAATGAGATCATCCTAAGCAGAACTAACTTTAGGATAAACACTGGTGAATAAAACTTTTCCCATTGCTATCTCCTTCACTCATTTATTAATTCAACAAATCATGAGAAGCTATTATATGCCAGGCACTGGACAAGATCCTGGGAATTCAATGACAAAGAAGTGAAAAGCAGCCCCTGTTATCGTGTTCATAGCCTACTGTCAATAGTAAGCAAGTATAATATAATATAATAAGAGGCAAGATAGGAAATATACAAAGAGGAGAAAGAGTGTTAGGGCCAACTTTTACAAGCTAGAGTTAAGAAAGGAAGTTTGGTATGGTGGAAAGGAGTGTGTCTGTCTGTGGGTGTATGTCTGTGTGTGCACATAGTAGGTATTGGGGAGAAGAGTGAAAGATGAAATCAGGGAGGAAAGCAGGGGCCAATTAGGCCTCCTTAAAGGTAATTTCATCTTGGCAAAGTGTGTGGGTAAACTTGCCCAGAGCCATTATCCAAAGAGCACTATTCACACCAAGACAAAGATAATAAGGCTAGATACTACTACAAGGCCTGTTTTAAAAACATCAGGGTCTTCTAACAGCTTAACACTTCCTGTGTAAATTAGCAGTTCCTGTGTAAAGTCACAAAGATATATGACTTTTCCTTTTCTCCTTTAACATGAAAGAACCCATTTGTCTGACACTCTTCAGGAGAGATTGCTACAGCAGATAGCCGTCCATAAAGACAGCAACTGTGTACCTTGGCATGCTGCCAATATTGTCAGGCTTCCAACTCACGACATTCACAGACTTCAGGAGTCATGGTTCACATGCCTGCCCAGGGCAACCATCTCTTCTAACTTTTACATATTCTTCTGGGAGGCAGCATCAGATAGAAATTCAACTTCTCATTGAGTGGCTTGCCCCAAATTTAGCAAGCTCACCCAGTTCAAGATAAAGCCTTTCTGAAAGAGACTGAACAATTGAGCTATAGTTCTAGAAATAATTTGGTGTGGGAAAAAGAGTTAGAGATCATCCAACATAAACAACAGAAAGAAAGGAAAGTGTGAGGGTGAAAGAAACATTTGATTTGTCAATAAGGAAGTAATTGGTGACACTCAAGGAAAGGAGCGATGTCCACATCTGGACCAATAAAAGTTAATTAACCCCAAGTGAATTGAGGTAGGCAATAGATGACTGGTTTAGCCTGTGAGATAGATATATTCACTTGCTCCTTCAGAGCAATCTCACTTTCCACCCTTCTCTTCCCAGCAATGTGCTCAGAGACTAACTTGTATAGATTGCATCATAGACTGTGTTGCCCATTGGCTTCCAGTTGGGTTTGGCCAGTGGAAGACATTAATAGGAGATCAAAATGAGGGTGAGGAGAGTGAGCCTAGGGCATCTGTTCCTTTTGCCATGGTTTGACTCTTTCGCTCCACCAACGGCCATACTCCTGTCAAGTCGTTTCTGCTATAGTCTCTCTCCTGCTCCCTTCTCTGGCTGCTTCAGATCTAGGAGGGGGACGACTCCCTACTGTTGCTAGCTCTGCAGTGCTTCATCATTCCTTGCTGGTTCCCTTTGACATTGCCTCCTCTGCCTATGTCTTTGTAAATGGTCCTTTCATTAAACTCTCCTCCATTACTCATTAAGTGAGCCATTCATTTCCTGTCTGCATCCTAATAAAGATAGCCTGCCACACACTGCAAACTTCTTACATTAGCAATAGAGAGTTAGCTTGACGTTCAGAGGTAGTTAAAACAGCAACTGTTGTTAACAGTTGCATAGAAGTTACAGCTCACTAAACGTGTTCACACATGTTATCGCATTTCTTATTCTTTATCCATGACTATTAAAACTCAAATCTCAGCTGCTCTACTGGAATAATAATTATACATAATGAATATAAAAATGGATATTTATTACTCTGAGTCCAAATTATATTCTTAAGAACTCAAAAGCCCAAATTTTGCATAGTCTGAAAGTCCAATAAAATAGAGCCTTGTTATATAAATTGGCTCTATTTCCTTCACCTGGGCTCCAGATTCTTCAAATTAGCTGATACTCATTTTTGAAGCTTTCATTTCTATTAGCAAATTTCTAAAGGCAAATTGTCAGAAAAGGCAGGGTTACAAGTCAGAAATTAATCATGAGTGAGTAGATATAAAAGATCATATTTTACAATGATAACTGAATCAATTAAGAATAGAAATCTGCCAAACCGGGTGTTTAGTGCCACACAGATCATCCACCATAGTGACTCTCTTCCCTGTTTTCAACCACTTATTTCTTTGTGTGGACACAGCCCAAATCTATTGTGTCAGTAAGCAAAACATATAAAATAATTTTTAAATGCAAACTTTTGTAATTTTAAACAAAGAAGAGCTAAGAGAAAATATTTCTATAATAAACTTAATAACCAATGTCATAGGATACTCAATTCCCCACAATAAGTAACTTCACAATGATTGTACACAAAATAGAGAAATACGTGAAAATGTAACCAAATATCTGAACAGTTCATGCTTCGTGGTAAGGATATTGTCACTGAGGCCCCAGAAGAAAGATTCTTATGGTTAAATCCAGAGAGTTTGGTTGTCTTCCCTCTAAGGTAAGAGAAGATAGATCTGAAAAAGTTAGAATTAAACTGAATTTCCAATCATTCAGAAAATTTACTTGTGAAAAGGGAAAAAAAAAAACCCCAAAAAACTATTTGTGCTCCTCTGTACCCCTAGGACCTAGCAGCTAATACCTGGCAAATGGTTGCTCAGGCTCTGTCTGTCCAGTCAATCATGAGTTCAACCAGTGGTAGAAAGGGCTGAAGACCAGCGGAAGGTTTTTCATGTGAGGAAAGAGCTGTGTATGTTTGACGGTACAGGATGAAGCTGATGGGAGAAAGCGATCATGTTAAAAGAAAGATCTTGATTGAGAAAGAGATATGGGAGAGAGTTTCCAGAGGCAGTGGTCACGGTGATGCAAGAGCCTTCTCCGGCCCCCTCCTCAGTGTTTCTAGGAACTGTCCCCAGCCTCCTGCTTCATTCCCACCAAACCCCCTTTCCCCTCAGCTTTGTAGACTTTCTTTTCATTTCTCCTTTCCATTTCCTCTCTCCCTTCCACCTAACCATAGCAAAGAAGTGCAATATAAATATTAACTTTTGTAAAATTACATTGTTTTATGCCTGTTCTTAAGTTAAAAACAGGCGAATTGATTGCTTTATATTTATTTTTAACTTTTTAAAATGTAGCTCTAAAATAAATATTTTCCCTTTGGGTGAAAGGCAATATTTAAAAACCTCACCCCATTTAGACTCTTGGAAAAGGAACTTGCTTTTTGGTAGAGAGGGGATAGTTTGTAGCAGGAGGCACTGTGATATAATCCTTGTTTAAACGTGGGCTCCGAAGTCAAGCACACCTGAGTTGAAGTCACAAATCCAGCACTTACTGGTGGAGGGACGTTGGCAAGTTTCCTCCTCTATGAAATGGCACTATTATCTTCCTCTAGAGAGTGGTTCTAAGTTTTAAATGAGGGAATGGTATGTAGTTTTAGCGTAATACTCTGCACAGAGTAAACACACAACAAATGGTAGCCATGGCCATGACTAGCCGCTTTACACACCTTAAACTGCCTGAACAGACAGACTAAGCTGAGACTAAAAGCCAATGTTTTTAGACACTTAGTTTTTATGACCCAAGTTTATATTGGTGAATTTACCATTACCATTATCCTCATTTAGAATTTTTTTTTTTAAAAAAGAAGAAATGGAATCAAACCCAGTCTCCTGTTAAAGTGCACAGAGTTCATTGCAGCCAACTGCCCTCAAGATGTAGCAGCACTGAAAGAGCACAAGGTGCATGTATTGATTTGACAGTTCAAGACTTAAATAAGCATATCAATTTTAACTTCTCAAGCACTCAGGCTGTCACTCAGGATCATCGATATGCCCGTTATCTGGCATCAAATATTGTCATGATTTCTGACATCAAATCCATAGCAGAACATTGTTTTAGAGTGATGGTTAGGCAGAAAATTCCCCGTACTTTCTCCCTGCAATCCAGGCTGGTGAGGTTTAATTAAAACGGCCAAATTACAAGCTGCCTTGGAAGATTTTACAATGAAATTGCTGGCTGGCCTTTAGTGATAATGGTGCTACAGACCATTGCTTATTGTCACATGAACTTACGTGGATATGAAAGGATTGGTCACTGATTCAGTAATAGAAGCGAGGACTTTTCATTCCGTCATCTCTGCTGCTTTTACTGGCAATGAAAGTAGGAAATTGAAAGTTTTGGTTGTCTTCATAAATATGACCAATCATAGAAAAGAAAGAGGAAGGACTGACACTTTAAAAGTCATCCATTTGAAAATCTATTGAAGGCTAAATTATGTAAAATCTTAAGGACTTTGAATTCTATTCCAAACACTAACAGAAAAATACACTTTGGTCTGGGCTTAGGCAAGTCATTTGGAGCCCTCCTGCCCCCATCTGCCCGCTTATAGAATGGGGAAAGAGGCCAGCTCGTGCTTCGGTTCTGCTGAGGGGTGAGGATGTAAATGGGGCATTGGGCTTCCTGCTTCCATACCAGCTCGTCCCTAGGGTGTGCTCTGAAATTTTAGAGCTGAAAAGGCCTATCTAAAGATGTGATTACTCCTTTCATCCTAGTGACACTAGCTCAAAATCTTCCTAATGTAAAATATATTCTTCAGCACCTTCTTTGATTCTCTTTCACCCACCCTTATTTAAGTCCTTTGAGGCTTCCATCTACTTTTTCAAAACAGTCTCAATCCTCTTTCCCCCTAACTTGCTCAGAATGGCTACTTAGACATCAACAGGGGGTCCAACACCATCCTTCTTCATTTCCCTAGTCATAACGGCAGTATCTTATTATAGGTTTGACACTGTATGTATGTATAGGTTATACGAATAAGCAATCTAAGATTCAGGTCAGAGTGTGAAAAATAAGCAAAAAATCAGATTTTTTTTTCGTATTATAGTAAATGGACTCAATGTAATTCCTTTGAAAATATATCTGAGAACTTCTTCTCCCACTGTCATCACTAAGGAATGTCTAAGATGTGATTATATCCTTCAATTTACTCTTTACTCTTTTAAACCTTTAGAATTAAACTGTAAAAGGGAAATGTACAGATGGAATATATTCCTTGTTTAAAAATAAATGTAATCATGACAGTGAGAATTGTCATAGTTGTTTATAAAGAGAAAATTTAGTCTGAGAACCTTATCTACTAGTGCCAAAACTTTTATAAAACATTTAGTGAGAGTCACTCAATTATTCATGTAAAAAGGTGTTTGATTAATAATGGACACTAAATTAATATCAAACTTTCACCCATTAGTAAAATAGTTGCCCATTTGGAGTTCCATCACCAAACCTTATTCCTTTTTGACTTCCTCTCATAGTCATCAACACATCACAGAGAAAGCTCTAGAGCTATGCTTGCCTGGGTTTGAACCCATTAACTCTTGTTAACTGTGTGACTATGGGCAAGTGCATTAATTTTTCTGAACCTCAGATTCCTTATCTTTAAAATTGGTATGGACAAAAATAGCACCTGCCCTACAGAGCTCTTGTGAAGACTGAGAGAGTTCAAATGTGTGGTGTACTAGATCTATGCCTGGCACCAATTAAGCACTCCATCAGGGCTAGCTCTGATACTCTAGGTTGTGAGTGCCACAAAAGCTGTGTGCTGTCCCAAGTTCCTGTATAGAGTACACGCTCAATAAATATTTGCTAAATGAATGAACCAGAACATTCAAGTGTAAAAAGGGACCACAAAATCACTTACTTCATCATTTTCTCATTTGTTTACTTAATATTTATTAAATGCCTATTGTGTGCATTTTTCAAATACATTTCTGTTAATGAATTCCACACAAACAAGGAAAGGAAGTCATGGGAATATGGACTACCAACACTGTAAAGTACAACAAATTGTAAATTAAACAATTGCTTACGGCTCCAAATTGAAGACCTAATCAATCCAAATTAAAAAAATGAATTTAAGGTTTTCATTTCTAATAAAACCTAAATATATTTTCCCTTTATTCTTCCTCTAAATAAACTTGTAATAGATTATTTTTACCTTTCACAAGGTTTTTTGGATTTAAAATCCAGTTGGTGCACCATGGTTTACTTCAATGTTTGGTACCTCGGCATCTACATGTAAACAATAAATAATTGTTATGGTATTAGCTGATCATGTACAGTCAAGTCAGAAAATGCACACTAGTCAGAAAGCCTTCTAATTCTGCATACCAAGTTAATTTAAATACCTATCTCTATGTAGTTTGAGCTACAAAAAATTACTTATAACCATGTTTCTCCAAACTATCAATGTTTTATATTCATCAAAAATAGGTCACTTATTTGTTATATTTTATTCACCCCCTGTAGAAAATATCAGTTGAACAGCCACAATGAGTCAGGACCTGTGCTAGGTATTGGGCAGGACACATATGGTCCTTGCTGTCATGGAATTTATAATCTACCTCACATTACAGAAGTAGTTTCATATTTGCATTCCAAATTTTATTTTTGTCATAATATTATAAAAGTTAATTCATCTTCCATTGTTCTAATAGTAGGAAAATAAAATCTTATCTTAACACTTCAGTTTATGAACAAGTACATGACAATTATCACAATCATCAAAAAAAATCCTAATCAAGATCAAGGGCATCTCCAATATGCAATGAGAAGGCCAGTCCAATATCTACCTAGACCTATCTATCATTTACTAACCACTGCACAACAGGACCAATATCAAGGTGTCACCTGATCTTAGTAAAGTCTATGAACTCTCCGAGATGCAGACTCCCATGTGGTCCCAGATCCTTGGCCCATAGATGACAGTACCTGCCCATGCTTCCTTTCCTTAGGGTTTCTAAACCTGGAGCTTCCTCAAATGCTTGCTTGCCAATAAAGAGATCACTTTCTGCTCACAAACAAACAAAACCCTTCAATTTATTTAAACATTTAATCATTTCAAGCCATTTGAAATTATCACAAATCAAAAGATAGTGTTCGTTTCAATAACTCACAAGTCTGTGTCAAAATAGTCTCTTACAATAGAATTCCCATCTATTTTGATGTTTATAGATTTGAGAGGAAAGAAAAATCTAGTATTGGATTAAATGCAATACATTTATGCTATCTGGAGAAAGGGCAAGTCTGGGCTCACAGCATGCAGACCTACAGTCACAGCACTGATTGGCAGGGAAGTGAAGCAGGGCTATGATTCTCAGAAAATGTTCATGAGTAAATAAATGATTAATATTCATATAAAACACATTTTTCTTAATGCAAAAATAAATTCGTTCTGCAGGTCAGAATGATCACTAATTCCAGTGAAGTCTGTTAATGAGGTGTTGTTTGTTCTGTAGAGTACTGTCAAACCATTAATGTACATCCCATGTAGTTCATAATGACTTTTTAAATTATGCAATCAAGAATGTTCACGGGAACAGCATGTCTTGTCCGTTTAGCCTGTCTCTTTATTTACTCACTGATTTATATAGTACAATACATTGCAAAGGCTCTCTTAGTAATTATGGAAAATTACTAAGTTTCCTCTGTATAGTATTTCTCATTATCCTGTAACAAGAGTTCATAGAGAAATTAATTATGTAAACTAAAGATTAAGGTTTGTGTCCAAGTGATGACAAAAAGCTCAGTAAATCCAGTATAAATCCTAATTAATTCAGGAAAAAAAAAAAAAAGACCTCACCTAGTGTTTGGTCAATTGTACGTAGATGAGTGATTAGTAATCTTTTGGGGGTCAAAGACCACTTCCAGAATTTTAATGTTTAGAAAAGTAAGGCTCCTAAGAGGCCTTACCACTGAGAAACATGTTCTGAGACCCTCCTGGTAACAGGAGGGGTGGACACCTCATATCTGTGATTCTGTCCCTCCCCTTTCAGAAGTCTGAAGCTCTGCCATGGTCATCAGTTTTCCCCACTCTGCTCAGTACATCCCTGAATCTGACATAGCACCCACCCCACCTTCCCCTCCAAATGTTCCTCTTGAATCTCTAAAATCCCTGATCAGCAAATTCCACTGCATCTTTAATGTTTTTTCTAAACGTTTCCTTCTCCTCTTTGCCTTAAACAAAAGTTTACTCTCTCCCAAGGTCATTTCTTCCCGTGCTATCTTCTCAAGCAGAAGCTGGTTTCCCCCCCTCACATCTCACATACGCAAGGGTGAGAAGGAAGATCGTCATTCCTCCTTCCTCCTGCAGCTATGACACTCACGCCAGCCAGCTATCCAGTTGCTCCACCTCCTCAGTGCTATCGTCTTCTTATTTCCCAGTTACTCCCCTTCTTTTTCTGATACGATTAAATCCTAGGTCCTAGATGACAGGCTTCCTCATTAACCTCACTTCTGTCATCATCTTTAGTGAGGACAACATCCACACAGATGACCCATCATAAACCCCAGTGTCTCAGCTTCTTACTCACCTCAATTCCAGGGACTGTTTCTTCCATACCATCTCAGCCAGCCACTCATTATCATTTCTATAATCTCAGTTTCAAACACCCCATTTCTGGCCATCACCCTCTCTTCCTTTGAGCTCGCTTGTTCTATTAACCACCTGCTCTACTGCTACTGTTTCCATCCTGACCTTCCATCTATTGCTGGCACAGCCATCTCCATCTTCATTTACCTCTTTCCCAACCTTAGATGCTACGTTCCATCATTACTATCACTCTCTTGACACTCTCCTTCAAAGGCATTATCCTAACATAATCCTGGTTGAACCTGACCGCCCACTTTTCTTGTGTCTTGAATAATGCTTGGGAAAGTCATTTTAAATTCATGAACACAAATCTCAAATGGGCACACAATACTTCCTGGAATGTCTACTTCTTTCCCACTAAGACAATTATTTCATACCTCATACCCTCTTCAAAAATCTGCTACACTCTTTCCCTTTTCACTCTTAGTCAATGACCCTGACTCATATTTCCTGAGATAAAAGACATCATTAGATAGGAACTCTCTCATCTATCTGTGTCAATACCTGTTTCTCCATCTTTCTTCCTGTTACTTTAGAATATGTGTTCCTTCCCTCACCCCAAAGGCTAATCTTCCCCTCAGGCTGCAAACCTGTCACATTACTCTTTCAAGTTAGGCAGGGCACACCCCCACAAATCTTAAAACTGTTGAAGATGTTAACAGGCTCATGAATCCTATATGCCAGAAGAGGCACTGCTCTACCTAAACTCTGATCTAATCTGAGCCCACTACACTTTCCTGAAGTATCAGGTTTGGCTCTTATTTTAAAGCTACTCCAAGACACAATCCATTAGTACCAGCCACGTGTAAATATGGAATCCTTGCAGTAATGACCTTGTTTTCCCCAGAATGGGCTAGGTGACAATTTTGTATAGACACAGACAAGCAAGACCAGTATCTTCTGTCATCTGGGAGCTAAGGCAGCAATCTTTCCTCCTTAGAAAGGTACATAAAGACTTGGGCCACCCAGAAGCAGGCTAGAGAACATGCCCAGAGTCCTAGGAAAGGAGCCGAGGGCCACGGCCCCCTCTGCCCAAAAGCAGGCAAGAGAACAAACTGAAAACACCACTAACATATGGGTGGTCCACCATAGCCACCACCACAGCTGCCCAAAAAGAGGCTCAACACCATAGCAGCAGCCACAGCCACCGTACAGATGGACCATTGGACACTCAACTGCACAGACAAAGGAGAGTTGCCAGCAGAGATCAGGAAAAGAACAGGACATCCCTCTCCTCAAAGCCCACTCCAGTGTAATAGAAAAAGCATCTTCTCTACAAGATGACCAGATACCAATGTAGAGATACTAGAAATGTTAAAAAGAAAAAAAAAAAAACGAGAAAATCACACCACCAAAACAATACAGTAATTATCAAATACCAGACCCTGAGATACATTGTTTTCTCTAAGAATTTTTTATCATAATCTTAACAACTACCATGGAAAAAAATGGGAGACACTTTTTGAGACTGAGCAAAAGGGAGCCACCATCTCCCTAGCTACCAAGTTTTCCATCTGCTCTTCTCACCTCCATTCGCCCCCAGAGTTGTTTCTGGACATGACTAGAGCCAGCCCAGTTTAAAATGCATTAGCAAGTATAAGGCAACTGATTGGCTCTAGAAGGTGGGAAAGAGAGAGAAGTGTAGTAACTCCTGGTATCTGGCTTGAGTGACTGGTAAAACAGGAGTTCTTGTCACTGACATGCATAAAGTCAACCAGGAAAGGGTAGTTAGGGAAAGCAGCAGCATTTGGGTTTAAGCACATTGACACTGGGGAGTGTGGGGAACATCCAGAATAGGTTTGACAGGTGGCTGGATAGAAGCCCCTATTGTAGTACTTCCAATTGTCTGTTTCAAATGCTTAAACTACATATACACAGAGAAGCTTAGTATTTCCTAATTTAAATGTCTGGCATGTGCCATCTACCCTGCCCTTTGCCATAGTAAAAAGTTTGAAACTAGAAAATTGAGCTGGGTACTCAGTTAATGCAAATTTGGGGGAAATATCTCAGCAAAAGACAAATAAGAGCTATGCATTTCCCCAGTTCTCTTCTGTTCTTTGCTGGTGATATATGCCATGTTTCAAAAGGCCAATCACAGACTTGCTGTGATACCTGAATTCATTTTTCACTCAGTCATTCAACAGAAATTTATTGGTTCATATGCTCAAGATGCAGTCTGTCAAAACAGACATGGACTCTGCCCACCCCCGTTCCCCCCATATTGGTGCCTCCATGGTTTTTCTAACTCAAAAGCTATTCATTTTTCTGGGAAAGGCAATCATCTAGCATCTGAGAGCTGGACTAGAAAGGAAAATTTGATTTCATGCATCAATTTTTAATAATTATTTAAACCACCTTAGAAAAACATTTTAAAATGGTTGGCAGTTCTCCTAGGATGTTAAGCTTCTTGAACAGCGTTGAAAAAAAATTTACAAAATTGTTTAAATCTCCAAGGAATATGTTTTTAATTTTCTAAAGCAAGATAAGAGTTGAAAAACCTAGTTTAAAAATAAAAACTCAGGGGCCGGCCCGGTGGCGCACTGCTATAGTGCGCCGCTTGGGAAGCGCGGCGGCGCTCCCGCCGAGGGTTCGGATCCCATATACAGACCGGTTCCCGCTCACTGGCTGAGCGAGGCGTGGGATCCCGTTGCCGGTCCCGGTCCGGTACAGGGGCGACACTGAGGGTTGCGATCCGTTGCCGGACACGGAAAAAGACAAAAAAATAATAATAATAAAAAAAATAAATAAAAACTCAGAATAAATGTTAAATACAAGACTATAAACACTGCAGCACTGGCTCAAAAAGCAAAAAAGGAAGGGAGCAACGTTGATGTTTCTGAGATTTTTCTTTTATTTAATGGTATAGTTTCAGTGATAGCTATTACAAAAACCCTGGACTAGTCCATAATGCCTGTTTAATCAAATCAAAGAGTGATAGCACTTCACTAAATTTTCATTGAAATGTAATTTGTATACAACCAAATTAGCTAATTCTTAGTGGACAATTTGGTGAGTTTTGACAAACGCATACATCCATCAACACAATGAAGATAAACAGCAGTGCTGTTCAATAAAACTTCTGGTGGTGATGGAAATGTTCTGTATCTGCCTTGTCCAGTGTGGCAGCCATTGATCACATTGGCTATCGAGCACTTGAAATGTGGCTTGGGGACTGAGTTATTAACTCAGGGACTTTATTATTAACTTTATATATTAACTTTATTTCATTTTAATTAATTTAAATCTAAATTTAAACAGCTGCCTGTTATGAGTGACTACTATATCAGACAGTGCATAGCATTTCCTTCACTCCAAAAAAATTCTTTTTGTTTTCATCTTGCAGTGTTGCTTCAGTGTCCTCCACTGATAAAGCCTAGCATTTCACTAGCTGGCAAGGAGCTGTTTACTGGTGCGACGCCACTATTACAAAGGGGACTAAAAGAGACTAAGAGGGTGGATTTGAGCTGAGAGAAAATAGATGACTGGTCTGGTAGGTTTATGTTTTGTTTTGATTTGAATTTCAATTTATCAATTTTTTTCTTCATGCTTTTTGTGTTCTGCCATAGAAATCCTTGACTAATGGAAGATCACAAATATTTTCTCTTATTTTTTCTTTTAGAAGTTTTGTAGTTTTATCTCCTACATTTAGACCTATCATCCTTAAACTTTCTATATGGTGTGTGATAAGGATAGAAGTTACTATTTTTGCACATGGATATCCAATAGTTTCAGCATTTGTTGAAAAAAATTTTTTTCCTCATTGATTTACGTTAGCAATTCAGCTGTACCAATGCCATCTGAAGAATATCCATGTTTCCGCTTATTGATTTGATCTCTTTGTAAATTTCCTCCTTCATATCTTGGATATTTGTTCTTATTGCATTATGTTCTCTGAGTCTTCTTGTATCTTACTGAGTTTCCTCGAGAATGTTGCTCAGAATTCCTTTTCAGTCATTTCAAGGGTTTCCTGCTCTATGGGGTCTGGTACTTGAGAATTACTATATTTCTTTGGTGGTGTCATATTTTCTTGGGTTTTCATATTTCTAGTATCTCTATGTTGATGCCTTGTCATCTGTTAAAGCAGTTGCTTCTGGGCCGGCCTGGTGGCGCACTGCTATAGTGCACCGCTTGGGAAGCGCAGCGGCGCTCCCGCTTTGCTTCTTCTATTACTCTGGAGTGGGCTGTGAGGAAAGAAACTTCCTGTTCTTTTTCCAGTCTCTGCTGGTGACTCTCCTTGTGTCAATGCAGTAGAGTGTAGGTGGGCCACCTGGATAGTGGCCATGGCTGTTACTGTGGTGGCGAGCCACCCTTGCAGCAGCAGTGGCTATGGTGGTGGCTGTTTTGGATCACCCACATGGAAGTAGTGTTTTGGGCATCCTTCTGCCTTCTGCTAGGTAGAGGGCTTCCCATGACTCCTGCCTAGGACCTCAAGCATGCTTCTTCCTTGTTTACTTTCTGATTTGAAATGTTGCTTTCATCACATACTGGTATCCCATACTACTGGATTTAACTCCATTCTTTTCCATTGACATATCTGTCAGTTCATAAGCCAGTATCACTACTGTTTTACTTACTATAGCTCAAAAGCACATATAGAATGTAATAGAACATCAACAGTTACATTTTTTTTTTTTTTGTCCTTTTTTGAGACCGGCTGCACCACGCTCAGCCAGTGAGTGCTGTGAGCGCACCGGTCATCCCTATATAGGATCCGAACCCATGGCGGGAGCGCTGCTGTGCTCCCAGCGCCGCACTCTCCCGAGTGCGCCATGGGCTCGGCCCTCAACCATTACATTTGAATCAATGAACAAACAAATACATGAAAGGTCCTGGTCACAGACTCCAGGCCCAGTGCTGGGCCACTCTGCCCTAAGCACTAGAGAGGACTGAATCCCAGTGGACATCTGTGGAAATGGAGAGATAGAAAACTTAAAAATATTTAAAAATAAAAATATGAATTATAAAAATAGGTTAAAGAAAATAAATTACATTTTTTTCACATCTGAATTTTGTGCCACGAAAACTTATATTCACAAAATAGGCATGAGTGTGTAATTGTATTTGAGAACGTAGCTTCACAATTGTGTTTACAAACACTACCTCTACTACCACCTTTGTTTGCTATAGGTTCTCCTCTCTTAGCCCTGTCTCCTTAGGTGTTACTGAGTTTGGAAACTGCTTGAGCTAGGCATCTTCTAATAATAAGTTTGGAACAACTCCCGTTCCCTGCCTTGCCACTTGTTTACCTGGGGTTAATGTTAAATCCTGGCTACCACCCCATGCCAATTCATATTTCCAATCTATTTGGTGCCATGGCTTAGAAAACTACTCAACATCATATATAAAATATGTTGATTCTACATTATCTAGGGCAAATTTTCCCATAGAAATGGTATTGTAAGTGGCAGTTAAGCTTTGAGTTCAATCTATAAAAATCTTATTTAACCTTGAGTTATCAATGTAGTCAAACTAATGTACAAATAAGAAAAGTAACTGAAAGCAATAGACTTGAAAATGAAAGCTATGCCAAACACAATATGAGTTAAAGTGAAAACTGGAGTCAGGAGAGGAGTTGGGGTCTAGAAACATGGATCTGTAAGTGGTCACACATATGGGTAGTTGACACCAACAGAGTAAATGAGAAAAGAGAGAATGAGGAGAAACAAGTAGAATATAGGAAAGGGGGCGGGGGCAAGAAGGAAAACCAGAGAACTTAACAATAAAACAAGAGGGCACAGTGACCCAGCAGCAGGGGAGGGGAGCGTGTGGGACGAAGGACCTGATCAGACACTCTTTCTTTGTCAGATCACCAAAAGCAATGTTGTGCCCAGGAATGCACGAGGTTTGAGATCTTCTCTTCAAGTCCAAGTCTCCGAGAGCATCCCCTGGGGTACATCTGAACCCCCCACCAGTCTTCCTGGAAGCCTCTCTGACAGCAATGGCCAAGACAAAGCAGTCCTCCTCCACACTCATATCTCAGGTCAGACGAAGTTTCACAGCTTCCATGAAGCAAAGAGAAGTTTCACCCACTGTTCACCAGCTGGCCCATGTCAGCTTCACGTCAGCTGCAAACGTTTTAAAAATCATGAAATCATAGAAGCATGACAAAACAACCTGCCTACTAATTAGTAAGTTAATAATTAGTTATATGTCAGAAGTCTAAATGCCTCTACACTGTAGTGGTATAGTAATGCCTTCTTTGTATATGTAAATTTTCTAGGTAAAATTTACTACTTTAGGAACTAAACCTTTAAATTTAGCCATCTTTTTACCTAAACCTCACCAAAATTTTCCAACAACCCCAACACACAGTACACTGGATACAGTAGAATCTTGCTTGCAAACTCAAGATCACTGTTATAATCATTATTCACTATGGTAGAGGATGAGAAGCATGGGAAGAAGTAACATTTCTCCTACCTGTCTCTTGTACAACGCTTAACTTCCTCAGTGACTCCATAAACCAGGCATCATTTTCTCTAGTCTACAGATAAAGACACTAAGATTTAGAAAGGTCATCTTTCTCCAACTCAAAAGTATGTTTAGCCAGAATTTGTATCTAATTGTGTCTCATTCTAAAGCCTTCCTGTTCCTTTCCCACAATACCATCCCCCACAACTTTACACCCCAGCTTTTGGAATTTATTTTTATACATCATTTTTTGCTGAAGGGCTCCTCCAGATTGTTTACGCTTATACCAAATAGCCCAAGTTACTGAGCTTTTAAAAGATGATTTTTCTTCTCCCTTTCCACCAATAATCATTTTTTTTTTTTTTTTTTTGTCATTTTTTTGTGACCGGTAAGGGGATCGCAACCCTTGGCTTGGTGTCGTCCGCACCGCACTCAGTGAGCGCACCGGCCATCCCTATATAGGATCCGAACCCGCGGCGGGAGCGCCACTACGCTCCCAGTGCTGCACTCTCCTGAGTGAGCCACGGGATTGGCCCTAATCACTTTTAATAATCAGCATCAACAGTAATTCTTCCCTGCTCCTAATATCTTTTTTTCTGAAATCTAGGTAACATGCCAGAAAAAACCAAATTACCATTTTTTTTTAAATGAGTAACATAACACAATCCTTAAGAATGGCTTCACATATCTCCTGTGAAAACTGTTTTCATCCCTTCTTAGAGACTTTTTCTTACTGTCAGATTTATGGCTGTATTCAAGAAGGTTAAAGTTCACCAAAATCTAAATTTTAGGTAAATTACTCTCTGGGTTTGCCCAATAAGTCTTTCCCCAGTCACCAGACCATATGTGGGCCATAGTGATTGGCCCCAAAATGGGCTGATATCCAAATCAAGCAATTACAGCCTTTCCTGGGGATTTTTCTAGCTGGAGCTACACAGGATAAGATGCCCTTATCACTTGAGCTATTAAAATATGAATTCAGGGTTTTCCAGCCCTCAATGGAGACAGGCCACTGCTGTAGTAGGAAATGACATCCACCCACAGAAAGAATGGAGGGAAGAGATGGAGAGAAAAAGGATCTGGACAGCCTTCTCTCTGGATTTATTTATTCCCAGCTCTGCAACCACCATGATCTTATAAGCCTATAAACTTCCCTCCTTTTTATTTTTCTTAAGCTAGTTATTCTTGTCTTTTTGTCACCCTATCACTATTAGACTCTTGACTGATAAATGTGGACATTAATCAAGAACGGTAGTTCTCAACTTTGTCTGCACATTAGAGTCATCTGGGGAGTTTTGAAAAGTCCTAATGCCCAGGCTGCATTCCACACCAATTAACTCAAAATTTCTGGATGTGGGAACCAGGCATCAGTATTTTTATAAAGCTCCCCAGTGGGGAGTCCAATGTGCATCTGCAATGAGAATTACTGCTCTGCAACAGCTTTTATTGTTTTTGTTCTATCAAAAACTGACAACAAAGGATAAAACTTTGGAAACACTCTTATTGAAGTAAAAACCAAGAGAACAATCACTATTCCCTGTGTAATACTGATAAAAAATATTATATGAAGTTTAAATATAGAAACTGGACAAAGCTGTCATCTTTTGGAGAATGACACATAGAAAATCCAATAAAATCTATAGACGAACTGTTAAAATTACTATTAGAAAAGTGGCTGGATACAAAATCAACACGTGTGGTGTCAATTCTCTCCAGATGAATATGTGCAATCAATTTAGCTCCAACAGGACTTCTTGCAGGACTTGACCACCTCATCCTAATACTCACTTAGAAAAATAAGGGATCAAGAATAGTCAAAACAATTTAAGAATATGACAAGTAAGGGACTTGCCCTACCAGATACAAAGTCTCTGTTTCTTTTTTAAATTACATTTCTTCCTCTTCTAAATTAATTACAGACACGTATTTATTCCATGTATATTTACTCACACCCCAGAGATTAAAGCAGTGTGTTACCAATGCAGTAAAAACAGACAGACCAATAGAAAGCTTAGAAACAGACCAACACATATCCAAAAAGTTGATAGACTACAGGCAGAATAACAAATTAGTGAGGGGAAAAAATGAACTATTCAATAAATGGCACTTCATATAGAAAAAAATAGATTCTTACTCACACAACACACAAAAGATAAATTCCAGGGCCGGCCCAGTGGCGCACTCAGGAGAGTGCAGTGCTTGGGAGCACGGCGGCGCTCCCGCCGAGGGTTCGGATCCCATATAGAGACCAGTCCACTCACTGGTTGAGCCTGGTGCGAGCGCGACACCAAGGGTTGCGATCCCGTTACCGGTCACGAAAAAAAGACAAAAGAGAAAAAAAAAAGATAAATTCCAGGGCCGGCCCAGTGGCGCACTCAGGAGAGTGCAGTGCTTGGGAGCACGGCGGCGCTCCCGCCGAGGGTTCGGATCCCATATAGAGACCAGTCCACTCACTGGTTGAGCCTGGTGCGAGCGCGACACCAAGGGTTGCGATCCCGTTACCGGTCACGAAAAAAAGACAAAAGAGAAAAAAAAAAAAGATAAATTCCAAAAGAATTGAAGATCTAAATTAAAAAGCAAAATTTTTAAATTCTAGAAGAACAAACATAGAATGTTTTTATGACCTTAAAATAGAGAAGGATTTCTTAAACAAGATTTAAAAATTCAAAACTACAAAGAAACTCACAGATAAATGTGATAAGATATAAATTTAAAACTTCTATACAACATAGCACCATAAAGAGAGATAAGCCACAAACTAGAGGAAATATTTGCCAGCAAAGAATATCCAGGGTACATTAAAAAAAAAACCCTACAAATCAAGAAACCTAATAGAAAAATAGGCCAAGATTAATGGAAATGGATGAACCAGAGATTAAACCCCATCAACAAATAAACATGTACAAAATATAAATTTTAAATGAGATATATTTTATACCCATCAAATTAGCAAAAATGTATATAACATGACAATTACAAATTTAGGGAAGAATATGGGAAAAGGGAACTCTCATAAGCAAATGAGAGCATAAATTGCCACAAACTTTTTAAAACAGTTTGAACCTGTCCTAAGATCCAACAATTCAATTTGGAGTAAATGCTAGAGATACTATAGCCCATATGGACTAGGAGACATGTGCAAGCATATTCACTGCAGCATTAACTGTAACAGCATTAAAAAAATTAATTTATGAATAAAGTATGGTATGTTTATACTGGAAACTATACAACTATTAAAATGAATGAAGTAGAGCTGCATTCTCCAATGTAGATAAAACTCAAAAGTATACTATTCATTCTTTCATGATAAAAGCACTCAACAAACTAAGAATAGAAGGGAATTACTTCAGCCTGATAAAGGGCGTCTATGAAAAACCCACAACTAACATTATACTTAATGATGATCAACTTGATACTTTGCCCCTAAGATCAGGAACAAGACAAGGATGTCAATTCTCACCACTTTCATTCAACATTGTACTATAGGTTCTAGCCAGGGAAATTAGGCAAGAAAAAGAAATAAAAGACATCCGTATTGAAAATAAAGAAATAAAGCTATCTCTATTTGCAGATGGCATGATCTTATATACAGAAAATCCTAAGAAAATTACTAAAATCAATTAGTACTAATATACGAGTTTAGCAAGATTGCAGGATACAAGATTAGTACATAAAAATCAATTGTTTTCCACATAAAATAAACAATCCAAAGATTAAACTAAAAAAAAAATTCCATTTACAGTAGCATCAAAAATAATAACATACTAAGAAATAAATTTAACAACAGAAGTATGAAGCTTTTAATCTGAAATTACAATATATTGCTGAAAAAGATTAAAGAAGATTTAAATAATTCGGAAAATGTCCCAAGTTCATGGACTGGAAGACTTAACATTGTTAAGATGGCAATATTCCCCAATATCTACAAATTCAATACTTATCAAAATCCCAGCTAACTTCTCCGTAGAAATTGACAAGCTGATTCTAAAATTATTTAAAATTGCAAGGGACCCAGAATAGCCAAAATAATCTTGAAAAAAGAAGAACAAAGTAGGAGAACTCACACTTCCTGATTTAAAACTTACTACAAAACAATGGTAATCAAGACAGCATGGTATTGGCAAAAGGATAGACCTATAGAAAAATGGATTAGAATTTTGGTGTTTTTGTTTTTTATTTATTCTTTTTTTTTTTTTTTACATTCTATGATGTTTGCAGGGCTGTTGGGGGGAGGGGGAGAGGGGAAAAGGGAAGGAAATAGGGTGGGAGAAGGAGGAAGGGTGGTGTTAAGGCCTGTGGCACCCCCCTCATTCCTGCAGGGGAGACCAGGGGGCTTCCAGAGGTGGTTTGGTCAGTGCTGGGCTGGGTGCAGATGTCAGGGGGGTGTGGCTGAAGCCCTCACCCCCCAAAACCCCAACTCAGGAGCCCAGGGCACTTCTTGTGGCAGCTGGGTGGTTGTTGCTGGGCTGGTTGAGGGTGTTAGAGGGTGTGGCTGTGGCCCTTGGCTCCCCACCACCCTGGCTCAGGAGAGCCTGGGGTGCTTCTTGTGGTTGCTCGGTGGTCATTACTGGGCTGGTTGTGGGTGTCGAGGGGCTTGGTCAAGGCACTCAGCCTCCCACCCTCAGGAATGGTTGCAGATGTCAGGGGGGGACATGGCTGTGGCCCCCAGCCCTTCCCCTCCCTGGCTTGGTAGCCCAAGGGACTTCTGGTCCTTCTAGGTTTTATAGATGTTCTTTGGTGATGTGAGACATTTACTAGTTAATATCAAACTTTCTCTCTGGTCAGTGGGTATTTTGTTTTTTCTTTCAGTTCCATGTTGGATTATTTGTTGTTCCTACTTTTTACACTCTGCACTGGAACTAATTTGTTGTCCTTTGGTTACTCTAAAATGGGGGAACTTCCTGTGAGGACCAGTAGTTGAGCTCTGTGGTTGAGCTAAATTGTTGCTTTGCTGATTCCCTAGGGAAGGTTTTTTGTGAAGCTCGGGTTTTAAGGGTTGAATTTATAGGTACTTCCGGGTTTCGTGAGAACCAGTGCACCTGGGTTGTGTAGAAAGTCTGGTCTGGGCCTGAGTCTTTTCAGCAAACTGCACCCCATGCAATTCTATATTCCTGACCAGTCTCCACTGAGTGGGCCTGTGCTGACTGAGGGGCAGATCAGCTGTCCTTGCTGTGCCCCAGTGTTCCCCTGGTGGGTCCGTCTGCCCCACTGCCTGTGCTCCAAACACTTCCCATGGGACAGGCCATGCACTGGTCCCCTGCGATGATTCACCAGCCTCTGAGTGGCTCCTTTATTTCAGTTGTTGTGGCCCCTCACTCCTATGTGGGTCCATGGGGACCCTGTTAGTGATCTTGCTGGCCTGGGCCACCAACACCCTCTTCTCCCCTGCTGCCTCCAAGCAACTTTATCTGAAGGGCACAGCTGCTGCTTTTGCCAGCTCCTGCTCCATGTGCTCACCAGCTCCAGCCTTGAAGCAGCTGGGCTCAAAATGGTCAGAGCAGTTCTTTTTCTCATCATGGCTTCTCCTGCCTTCATGAACTCTGTAGGTCTTTCCTCCTCTTCCCCTGATCTCTAGCAGCCCCAGATTTGCTCTCATTGCTTTTTTGTAGTCATAAATTGGTGGATTTTGGGGAGAGAGTGATGCTGGGGACCATCTATTCCACCATCTTGACCGGAAGGCTGGATTAGAATTTTGAGTTCAGAAACAAACCTGCATATCTATGGCCAACTGATTTTCAGCAGAGTTGACAAGACCATTCAATGGTAGACATAATAGTCTCTTTAAAACCTGATGGTGGAACAACTGGATAGTCACATGCAAAAGAATGAAGTTGGACCCTTACCTCTTATCATATATAAAAATTAACTCAAAATTGATCAAAGATGTAAATACAAGAGCTAAAACCATAAAACTCTTAGAAGAAAACATAGGGGTGAAATTTTTGGGCCTTGGATTATACAATGCATTCTTAAATATAACATCCAAAACATAACAAAAGAAAAAAATAATTGGACTTCATCAAAATTAAAAACTCTTATGCTTCAAAGGACATCATCAAGAAAGACAATATTGCCATAGAATGGAAGAAAATATTTGCAAATCATATATCTGATGAGACTCGTATCCAGAATATATAAAGAATTCTTAAAATTTAATAATAAAGGATCCTACATCGACAAACAAGCGGCAGCAGGTTCGAGGTTTTGGGGCCGACATGGAGAAGGACTCCTGGGAGCGCCCAGGCCCGGCTGCGGGAACGAATTGGTGGCTCAGACAGCAAAGGCTGGGAAAGCCAGCAAAGGACTGCCCAGAAGCCGTCTGAAGCACACCAGACTGGCCCACCCTGCGTCCTCTGTGAGTCAAAGTCCCACTAGTGGGGTGAAGCCCGACTACTCCCCGCCCGCCTGGCCCCCGCCCATCACACCAGGCTGGGCGCCCACAACAAAGCTGCCTCCATTTTCTAGGGCGGGGTCTGAAGGGCGGCTTAGTGAGGGGAGGACAGCCATCTCTGTTTGGTGTGGCTCCCCACTGGGACGTGCTGGGACGGGCTAATTGCTTACCTCGACGCGGGGCACCCCGGGGCCTGTGGACCAGCCTATAGTCCCACTCTTCCCGCGGATCTCAGACGGGGCTGGTAGCGTGGGAAGTCCCCGGCCAGCGTCGG
>NW_007729007.1:263384-263832 GCF_000696425.1 Galeopterus variegatus
TGGCAAAACTCAAGGACAAAGAGAGAATCTTGAAAGCTGCAAGAGAGAAGAGTCAAATCACATATAAGGGAGCTCCAATCAGGTTAACATCAGACTTCTCAGCACAAACCTTAAAGGCTACAAAGGAATGGGATGATATATTCAAAATTCTAAAAGACAAAGATTGCCAGCCAAGAATACTCTACCCTGCAAGGCTGTCCTTCCGAAATGAAGGGCAAATAGTATATTTCTCAGACAAACAAAAACTGCGGGAGTTCATCACCACACGACCACCCTTACAAGTAATTCTCAAGGGAGTACTGGGATTGGATCCCGGAAGATAATTACCACTGCCATAACAATCCAAGTAAAATAAAAATCCATTACAATAATAAAAATGACAATCAAGAAAAGAAGACAAACGATCATAATCACTAGAGGCAACCTCAGGAACCAACAAACACAGAAA
>NW_007729008.1:0-2164 GCF_000696425.1 Galeopterus variegatus
GCCCCCGTGTCCACCAGAAATGATACTGGTTTTCCTTATAGTAGGCACATTGGTCTTTATCTAACGGTGGGCGTTTTTTCACCCCCATGTTGACTGCTCCTTTAGGGGCCTGAGGGTCCTTGGGTTGGCCTTGTGTGGCCAGCAGAACCTTAATTAGTCTTTTAAGCTGCTTATCTTTGGGTGGGTCGCAATTTGCGAAAACTTTTTGAGCTATTTCTACCAACTCTGAAAGAACCTTGCCCTCAAATCCCTCTAATCTCTGCAACTTCCATTTTATATCGGGTGCAGACTGAGCTACAAAGGCCAAATTAATCGCCCTTGGATTTTCAGGTGCTTCCGGGTCTATGGGTGTATAGATCCGGTTCGCCTCTAGGAGGCGCTCTAACAATGCACCTAGAGATTGGGCGGGCTGTTGGGTTACTTCACTAACCTTAGACAGGTTTGTGGGTTTTTGGGCTGCAGCTGGAACCCCTCGTAACAGGACCTGGCGAAACCGATCGAGAGCCTCCTTACCTCTCTTACTATANAGGCGCTCTAACAATGCACCTGGAGATTGGGCGGGCTGTTGGGTTACTTCACTAACCTTAGACAGGTTTGTGGGTTTTTGGGCTGCAGCTCGAACCCCTCGTAACAGGACCTGGCGAAACCGATCGAGAGCCTCCTTACCTCTCTTACTATATGGGTCCCAATTGGGGCGGCAGGTGGGGAAAACAGCAGCCAATTGCTCAGGGTCATCTGTGGGGAGACCGTTGGGGCCCAGTACAGCCCGTTGGGCCTCTCGGCGGATTCATTCACGTTCCTCAGAAGTGAACAGTCTGTAACAATTGTTGGCATCATCCCAGGTGGGCTGGTGAGTATAAGAGACAGACTCAATGTGGATCGGCGGAAAAGGAAGGGTTCTGGTTTTTCCAGTTGTAAAGATCACTGGTGGTAAAGGGAACATATGCCATAAAAGGGCCATTTACCCCTGCGGCCTCACGCAAGGGGAAAAGTCCAGGAGGGGAACCAGTTGAGGAAGGTGAAGAAGGGGAAGCAGAGGAAGGAGGGGACACTGGTGAGGCGGGACTCTGGAGACAATAAGAGGCCCCAGAGCGGGTGTGGGGGAGAGATAAGTGGGTTAGACCCTTGGGTGGGGTCCTCTGCATAAGGTGGAGGGCGGCAGATCAGGTCCGGCTCCTCTGGAGAGGTTGATAAAATTTGCTTAGGGGTAGAATCAGGGCACGGCTTTGTCAGGAGAATGGCGGTGGTTTCTCGGCGGTGAGCATTTTTCTTTAAACCTGGAAAACATCTTTTTAACCAAGGAGGAGGGTAAGACAGAATTTCAATCCAAATGAGAATATAAGGTATCTGATCGGGGTGTCCGGGTTTTCCGAAGAAGACCCGTCTGACAGCCTGAGCTAAGGGGGGCTAAGGGAGCCCTCTGATGGCCAGCGACATTGAAGGCCGGCCAATCAGTCTCACAAAGGACTCGCAAGACTTCGGGGTCCACGGAGGCCCCAAAGTCTGCAGCCTTCTCTCGGAAGGTGTTAAAGTTCATAAGAAAACATTGGAGAACAGTTGGTCTGGAGGATCCTTGTCCCATGATGTCCTGTGGAGCTGAAATGGCCAAGCTAGACTTATAGCAGACGACACAAAATGAAACTAGACGAACAAAAGGACTTGAACACAGACTGAAACTAACAAAGGATATGCATATAATAAAAGATTTTAAAATCAAAACGAAAGTCCCAATGACCTAAAAAAGATCCCAACGGATCAGAAGGACGTCTCGTTTGATCCAGGGAAAGAGGCGTCTCCAGCTGCGTCCACCCTAGCCTTTTTCCCAACCAAGGAGTCAACTCACCAAATTCAATGGCGCCTGCCGTGGGGTTTGTCTCTCTGGGGCTGAAGAACGTCTTTTCAGGAATTCCCCCCTAGAGATCCAAAAGGTCCCAAGGCCAAAAGGACGGTTCTCGAGAGGCTTAAGGGATCCCAGACGAGCCCTGAGATGTTATGGCCAACGTCCGCCGGGTAAGATAGGAAAGGGAAAAGAGTTTATTTCTGGCAGCCAGGGCTACGCGGGCCAATCGAAGTGCGCAGCCCCGAATTGAAACCCCTCGCAGATTTTATTTTTAGCTAGGCGGGAATTTTTCACGCCTGACACAATCTAGCCAATGCAAGCAAG
>NW_007729008.1:2813-5003 GCF_000696425.1 Galeopterus variegatus
GATTTGTACAGAAGCAGAATGCATATGTTAAGATCAGTAGGGGTTGGGGCGTCCCTTAACAAGACCAAAGTGTCCTTATTACCTCCAAGACAACCTGTTCCTTGGGGCAAGTCGCTGTAAATTTAGAAAACCAATCCAATACCTTCAGTTTGACCTTTGACCTCTGGACCCAAGTCCCTGTCATGTCTCGTTGATAGTTTTTCTACCCCTTTACCCCACCCCCATTTTTCTGGTTTAATTCACAAGCATTTGACCAAAAGACTAGACTTTTCTCTGAGGCCTGGGCCAGTGGGGCAGTCACGTGAAACCTCCCAAGACGTTTTCTCTCTTTTGGGGGGTGGCTGTGGGCTGAACTGGGATATTCGTAGGCTAAGCCTCCTGCAGTCCTCCGCTCACATTTTTGTTGACCTTCCAATCTCTCATGCTCAGGATTTCTCCGGGCTTATACTGAGTGCTGGGTCCTTGACCCTTCGCTTCCTGCCTCTTCTCTTTTTTGTTGTCCTTTTTGAGACCGGCCACACCGCGTTCAGCCAGTGAGCACACCGGCCATCCCTATATAGGATTCCGAACCCGCGGCGGGAGCGTCAGAAGGCATTACATTTCCGTAGCTCTTTATTCATACCTGTTACGGCACTTACAACATTTCTAGGTATCTGTGTATTGGTGTTCTCTATGAGGCTATCACTTGAGAGCAGGGACCATGTCTCTACCTTTGTGACCCCTTCCCAACACTCCACCAAGCACAGGGCCTGGCATAACTGTCTATGTACTAAATGGCAGTGGAAAGGCCAGATGCCTCCGCTAGAACAATCATCTCAAGCTTGCAAATGCAAAGGAAAAGCATGCTCACTCCTGAAGCCATGTCTGCCCTATGTCAAGTCATGGAGAGGTCAGCTGGCATGTGGCCTGGGTGATCAGGGTGGCAGCTGAGGGGAGGTGATGAACACAAAGAATGGAAAAGTGACAAGTGATGAACCACTGAGGGAATTCAGAACATGAACAAAATGATCCTTGAGACCCCTCTGCCTGGGGGGCTCCACAGGAATCTGAGCAGTAAGATGGGATGAGGGGACAGAAGAGTTCTTGTTGGGCGTAAGGAAGGGGAAAATGCTCCCAGTGTCAGTGTTTGACGGTATGCAAATGTTCTTTTAACTGCCTGCAAATGATTTCCCTGTCGTGAGGCAGGCTACATTCTCAAAACCTTAGTTGTCTTCCTCACTGATATAGTTTAATGTTAACAACGAATGATGTTTAAGCTGGGCTTCACAGGACAGGCAAGTTTGCCAAGTAGACAGGGAATGGCAACACAACCCAAGCCACAGGAAGACTATAAGGCATGCCGGTTCACAGACAATCTGAATGCATGGTCCAGGGTGTCAGGACAGGGGCTTCCTTCCTGTCTGGGGGAGCAGTGCCCAGGCAGAAAAGGCTGGGCTAGGTTGTGAAAGGCCTTGCTGGCAACGAGGGCTGTGGAGGTTCTTTCATGGGCAACAGGGGTCTTCTAGGGAGGTGTGTGTCCAGATCAGATCTGTGTTAGGAAAATAATTCCAAAGGAACTGTGGAGCCCTTTATGAGTTTAATAGACTTTACAGACAACTTGGGAAGCTTCTGGGGAGGGGCAGCAACATACAAGGCATGATCCATCTGTGTGTTATGGGTGCCTGGCCTCTCCCCCCCTCCTACCTGGCTCCTTTAGCCCTGGGAAGTCTCAAATTCTCATCCCTCTATTATGTGGAGCAGCTTCTCCACCTCTCAGATCTTGCTCCCCTCCCCCAACACTCAAGCCTGCAGGGGCTCACTTCTATGACAAATAATTAACTGAAGCATTTTTCTAAATAAAGGCAGTTATCTTGCAAAGAGAAATTCTGGTACCAGACATTAAAGGTAACATAAATTTCTTTATCTCATCACACACAAGTCATCTCAGCAACACTAAATATTTTACAGAATGGAAATTATCTGTGAGACATAATTATGCTTGAGAAAGGCAAGGCAGTATTTCCAAAATCATTTTAGTATTTCATCATCTGAGGTAAAATAACTACAGAACACTTCGTTAAACTTGTTTTAAAAAAGGTTTATTTGTTACAAAATGTTAAATACTAAAGCTGAGAACATATAAATTCAGATCAGGCTATATTAAAATACACACATACCCTTTGCAAAATTATTAAAGGTTCAATTAAACAG
>NW_007729008.1:5241-46411 GCF_000696425.1 Galeopterus variegatus
TACCCTTTGCAAAATTATTAAAGGTTCAATTAAACAGATGCTTTAAATAAAATAAAGTACTCTGAGGACATTTTTGTCTAATAACTAAATCAGTGTAGTGTAGTTTTTAAAATTACAGTTGAAAAGTTTAGCTGATTTGGAAGTCAATTCTTCAGTCTTCTGCTGCTACCCAATATGAAGCTATCATGCTGGCTTGGATAGGATTATTTCGGTTATGTTACTGAAAGCTCTATATTACAAATCTAGTTTTCTACAATATGAACATGGAGTAGTTAGAAATATACAAAGGGTTAAATAGGGTGAAAATCTGGCCTGGAAAGGAAAGGCCTTAGTTCTACTGTATGGTATCTTCTCTAATTAAAATGATTGGTAAATATATTGAAGCAGATTTCAGCACAAAGCGTACACTCATCTAGAAACAATCTTTCAATTAAAAAAAACCCTTCAAAATCAGCACTCATTTCTCCCAGTTTGTAAATATTTTTAAATATCTTGTTATTTTAAATACAGTTAATTGAAAGATATTGAAGAGTCTACATCCAAATGGGTTTAAAAACTAATTTGATTACTGTTCTGACTAGCCCTGGAGAGCTGTGACATCTGGGTGTTTGAATCACTCACACAGGTGGTAAAGAACTTTCATAATAAAAACTGTGTGCTCAACACCAACAGACCACCAGCTCCCAAACCCAGCTTCCACTCAGGTCAGACAACCTAAAAGAACTATCTATAGCCTATTTAAACATTATATAGTATTTTCAAGAAAATATTTTGCTTTGTAACTTACATTTTTCACCATGCTTTGTAATGTACATTTTTCACCATGCTCCACACCAACAGAGTACCAGCTTCCAAACCCAACTCCCATTCAGGTCAAACAACCTAAAAGAACTATCTACAGTCTATTTAAATGTTAAATAGTATTTTCAAGAAAATATTTTGCTTTGCAACTTACATTTTTCAATTTCCTAGATTAAAAGTTACTGACTTAGAATATTAAATGCTGTAATTTATATAATTTTATTTATAAGAACAAAGGGCAGTCACTGCATTTTCCAAGTTCTTAAACTTTCCAAGTTCTTAAAATAGAGACTACAGTCTCTATTCTTTACAATGCTATTCCTTGTCAAGTGGGATTTTCCAATAGTAGAATAACTAATGTGATTAAAATACAAAAAACATAAAATGCATTCTAGTAATCTTCATTAACGCAGTCCAGTTAAAATCAGGTTTCTTGGAATATATCTACAGGGAATTTTTACTGTTTTACTCTGACAGTGTTGGTTTACATACAAGGGCTAACTGTAAGGGATCCTAATACTATAGTATGAAACTGTTTAATCAAACCTTTGAAAAACTATATGTACTCTAAAGTCACTGGAAATTAAAAGGAAAGTATATTCCAATACTGAATTGCAGATGGAAATTATGCTAATTATCAATAGCAATCTGTTCTCCATCTCTAGGCTTGTGAGCTTCCGATGTAATTATTTCTGTATACATGTGATACAAGAGTAACTATAATTCTGTCCTCTAACCCAGTACCATTCTCTCTACATGTAACAAGTCTTCGATTTGTATCTTTTCTTTCAATTTACTGAGTAATCTTGAAGGATAAGATTCACACTATTCCTCATCAAATAACCTTTCAGTCCTTGGAAAAAATTTAAACAGTTCAAGTCAGTGACATTCTAATCTTAGTTAATAAAACAAACAAACAAACAAACAAAAACCAAGTTATTTAAACAGTTCAAGTCAGTGACATTCTAATCTTAGTTAATAAAACAAACAAACAAACAAAAACCAAGTCTTGAGTCTTCGATAACAAATTCTCTAAAAAGCATCTTTTTCTATGAGCATCTTTACAAGTTAAAGTGTATTAAAGTCAGCCTGGTTGGTCACTCTTACAACATCTGGTCTTACAGAATGATCAAGAAAGTATTGGTTCATCTGCAATAGAGCCAGAACTGTGATGTTCTAAGACAACACAACTCACTTCTCACTTGCCCAGCTAAAGTGGTAGTGGAGGTCCTGGATGGTACAGACGTCCCCAAAGTCAGAAATCCTTTTATGCTCTCTTCCCTTCAGCAAGCCTCCTACTCTTTCCTTGGTACCATCGCCTCTTTGCTGCTTTCAGAGAGAATGACGTTTGAGCAAGAAAACATAGTTTATTTCCTGCCAAGAAATATACATATTTTGGGGGACCCAGTGCAAACTGAAAAACACAGAGCCCTTCTTCAAACATTATTAAAAGCTTCAAGAGCACTGACCCTAGTGCAGCAGGGCCTTTCTTAGTGTGGGGCCCTGTGTAACTACACAGGTGACACACTGGGAAAGTGGGCCGTGTTTAGCTTTCCAGACTAATCAGAATCCCAGGGAGGAGACAAGTTAGTTCAGCTGGGTTGTCCAGATGAAAAACAGGTTTTCTTCGTGATGATTCAAACGCTGTCACTGATTTGGAATTAAGCGGCATTTCACTTTTCAAAATCCCAGGCAAATTTCTATTTCTAAAATCTCACATTGGACTGATTAGTCTTCTCCTAGATTTCTCATTTTAGAAACAGTTATACTGGGCTTTTAAATGTCCTTTATTTTAATACAGCAATTAATCAGATGATGAAATTTCTGTATTAATCCTATAAGATTTTTAAAAAACTTAAAACATTCCCTAACTGGGAGGAGTTTTAATATCATTAAGGCAACAGGACATGTTAAAGGGAAAACATAGCTGTGCAACAGCTTTATATTCTAGGGTGAAGTCTTAATTTTAGTCTACAGTATATTTTGTTCCCTTTTAGGACAATAATAGTAATTTTTTCAAGGAGACCTAATAAATACATTAAGCTGTATGGTGATTTTTTTTAAAGCCCACATTAGTTTCAGTCATAAGAATTTTATGGAACCCAGAGGTATCCTATTTTTAATAATAATAATAAAAAAAGTGTATGTATATAAAAGTGTATGTATATAAAAGCTCCAGGTTACATTACTAAGCAACGACATTTCCGGGAGTGAATATACTTCCTGTATTCTGCAAGCTGCTTCAAGTACATATTCGATGGCCATCTGTGCTTTTCAACAAAACTGCGTTCTTCCACTAAAATTTTAAGAAAAAAAAAATGTTAATTGAATATATTTTATTTCAGATCAAGTGAAGATATTATCTATTGACTTCCCACTTAACAGATGAGATCCAAGCTCTGTTATATACTCTCTACCGTTCCCTCAAGCCTTCCAAAATCATTTAATACAGTTTTGGTTAAATCAGTCATCAGGATTTATGTTATGTGATTTACAATGATAAACATCTTCTCCACTGCTTCACCAAGTAGTATTTGATTTTTTTCCTTTTCTTTTTCAAGAAAACTTTTGTTTTTCCTGGAGGTGACTGACTCATTTTTTTCCATTTAGCTATTAGTTTTCTTTGTAGCTCACTCAACCTTCCAAACTCTCGAAAGTCTTCTCTGTGGTTCCCACCCAATCACAGTCATCAGATCATGTCTCCACTGTGGCTGCCCGGGAGGCCTCCTGACTTCTGGACCCCCTCACGTCTTTCTGTTGGATCCCACCACTCAACCCCAGGGCCCTTCAGTTTGTTCTCTAGTTTCGGTGAAACACAACCTTTATTAGTTTCCTGAGAAAGGGCTAAGAAGTATTTTTGAGATTTTGTTTGTGATGAAGTGTCTTTAGTCTATCCTCACATATGATTGACACTTTGGTCTGGTATAGAATTCTAGGTTGCCGACTCCCTTGTGAATGCTGAAGACAGTATTCCAAGGTTTCCTAGTTCCCAAGGGTGTTAAGGACTCCACTGCCATGCAGATTCATAGTTCTTGGTAAGTGATCTGTGTGTATGTGTTTTGTTTTGTTTTTTAATCCTGGAAACTTCTATATTTTTCTGTTTATACTCAATGTTCTTATATGTACTCATTGTTCTTATATGTACCAATCGTGTACCTTGTACATTCACTAAGCTGAGCATTTAGCAAATCTTTTCAATTTTTTGACTCAGGTCCTTTAGTACTGAGATAACTTCTTGCGTTATTTGATAATTTCTTCCCCATTGCTTTTTTCTGTATGAACTTATATTAGTCAGATAATACAACCTCTGGATTGAGCCTCCAATTTTAAAAAACATCTTTGTCTCCTATCTATCACTTTATCTTTTTGTCCTACTTCCTGGGAGATTTCTTTACCTTAATCTATCAATTCTTTTATTTAGTTTTTTTTGTTTGTTTGTTTGGCTTTTTTTGCTATCATATTTTTACTTTCCAGAAAGAACTTTTCATTCTTTTATTGTTTAATTGTGGTAATATACACATACTTAAACTTTACCATCTTAACGAACTTTAAATGTACTATTCACTAGTGTTAAGTACACTCACATTGTTATACAACCAATCTCCAGAACTCTTTTCATCTTGCAAAAGTAAAACTCTACACACCTTAAACTCCTTATTCCTCCTCCCCCCTTCCCCTGGCAACCACTGTCCTAACATTGTTATACAACCAATCTCCAGAACTCTTTTCATCTTGCAAAAGTAAAACTCTACACACGTTAAACTCCTTATTCCTCCTCCCCCCTTCCCCTGGCAACCACCGTCCTGCTTTCTGTCTGATTATTTCTTAACAGTGTTCTAGTTCTGCTTTATGGATGTATATCTCTCACTCTTTGAGGGTATTAATTTTAGGGTATTTTTTAGGTTTTCTTCTACTCCTGTGTCTCTCTGTTCCTCTAAATTTATTATCTTCTATTTTTATTTATTTTGTTTCATTGTTGGTATCTATATTTCATGTGGGAGATTGCTTCAAACATCAGTTAATCCTCAATGATCTCTTATTTTGAGAGATCATTTTTATTTAAGATATTTAAGAGTGAGATACTGGAAAGCTGTTTGAAAACCTTTTGGGCACAGGTAGGACTAGCTGACTGGTGGAATACACCATAGCATGATTGGGCAGATATCTGTTGGGTTCAGCAGTGCATTCCCAAATTGTACCTGTACACTTTTTCTCTGAGGCCACAGAAGGATGCTTCAAATTCATGACCAGGGTATGGGGGTTGGGGTGGCAAATATATCACTTCCAGAATTTCAGAACATCAGTAAGGGAAGGAGCCTAGAACTTCCCTAAATAATGTCACATAACCCCCACGTTTCAGCCCAGCTCCTCACCCCTGATCTCAGATGTACCCAAAGTTCATGATTCTATAACATTTTTTGTCTGATTTCTCCAGAAATAAACCTCCCATCTCCTACTATTCTATTTTCATCCTTTCTTCTTATGCAGTACTCAGAAGCTCACAATTTGATTGGTTTTAATCTTCATAATTTACCTTGGAAATCACATTACATATACTCTGTTCAGGAGAAATATTTGCCTGCCTGGGTGGAGTGGCGTGTGGCAAAAGCTTCTTAATCAACATTTGACTAATTCCACTGCTTTCAGCCCTAAGGCTCATTCTGGTTTCTAAAACACCTGGTACCTCAAATTTCTAGGGCTTTTGGGATTCTGCTGGGTTAATCAGCTTGTTTCTCATCAGTATCCTCTTCTGCGGACTCTAAAGTTTCCTTTTAAGTCAATTTCCACTTTTCTGTCTACCATTTAACCTCATCTATTAAAATCTGGATTAACAAGATCTTGATCCAAGCTGCAGGACCTAGATAAAAAGAAACAAAGCTAGCTGCTCAGAGAAATTAGTTCTAAGTTTCATTTAGGAGCAAAGGTGACATGAAACTACTCCCTCAGTTAAGATTAAAAAAACAGAGGAAAGTTATTACAGATGAGCTCTGGAAATGAGCCAAAAACAAAGATAAAACAAACAAACAAAAACTCCATAATATGCAACACATACTGTAATACTGAGCTAAATTAAACTGTGAGAATAACGAATCCATAAATGTCCAGGGTAACATATTCTTGTGCATTGCTATTTGTTTTCAGGGGTCTAGTATATAAAAATCTTATATTTAACGATCTGTTTAACTGAGTTCTGATATATCTGTGCCTGCACTGACATGAGATCTTTTCCAGTCTCACTTTTTTACTTCTAATGCCTCTACAAAAGAAAATTCTCAGTCAAGAGAAAACAATTCGTAGAATTTTAACAATAAGTTGATAACTTTTGAAGCTGAAAAATGGGCAATTCTACAAGAAAGCTTTAAAGTAATTGTGGCAAGGACCCTTTCCAACTTCAAATGACCAGGTGAAGTGGGCCAGGTATGAGGCAATAGGAAGGAAAGGTGGCTGTGACCTTCTGAAGAGGACATGCTCCTTTCAATGGGCAGCTGGAGCCCAGATACAGGTTGTTGCTTGTGGGAAGATGGGCCCAGAGTAGCCAGATTGTCCAATTTTTCAAAAGAAGCCAGAAATTTGAAATTTTTAAATACCAACACTATTTTTAAAAAACAGCAATGAATACAACCATGTGTGCAAATAAAACCCCATGGCAAGCTACTTTCAACCCATAGACTACCCGTATGCAACCCTTGATTTAGACAATCAAATTTTTCCTTATCTAGTAGGATTTTTTCCCTCTGCTCAGGAGGATGCGCATCACAGCAGGCTCCTGGAAACGAACAGGCACTGGAATCAGAGCTTTCAGGACGCCTGTTTTATTCACATCAAAGGAACAGAGGACAACCACTGATACAGTTCAGCTCCTCACCCTGCCATCTCAGATTACACCTTGAAGCCCTGCTTTTCACAAGGCCAGGTGGTCATAACATACTTTATAGGCGATTGTGTAAGTAATAAAATATAATAAAATTAATAACTAAAAGGATTTATAGAGCATCTTTCTCCCAAGGTTGTAATAGTACTCCATGTATATCATACATCTATACAAGAGTAAGTGGAAAATAATCTTATTCTTATTTTACAATTGAAGGTGACCTAAGGTGACATAATGAAAGTGGCTCTAAGATCAAAGGCAGTTTGTTTAATTTTTAATTCACTTCTTAAAGAATACCTATGTGAGAATATCCTACTGACAGCACATAGTCCTATCTTTATGAATAGACTTTTGTTTTTTCATGCACAAAGTAGATGGTTAATAAATACCTGTTGTTTTGCTTTGACTTATTATATTACTCTACTGTATTAATAGTTGAATTCTATCTAAGGAGGCTCCCAACAGGCATACTATGTTTGTGACTGGCTGAATACCTCTGCCCAAAACTGATTTGTGTGTCCCTTGGCTTCCTTAGCTGTATAACGTGTAGCTAAATAAAAACAAGAGATTTTCACATCTTTTATCAGTAGAATCCTTTTTACAAAGCCAAATTCTATGCAGAATTCTAGGATTAAAACAGATAAAAGTGGAACTACTCTGATTGACGGGGCAAGGAAAGAGTCTGAGAACAGTAAATTTAAGCTCTTTCTTCCCCTTTCCCCTAGTCCCTCCCTCCTCTTCTCCTCACTTGCCCCTAATTTCTGCCCCTTAGCCCAGAAGACCTTTAGGTATCTCCACGGATATTTTGTCCAGAGTGTGAAGCTACTTGACTGGGTAATCTTTCATTTCCTTTTCCTTGAGTCTTTTTTTTCCCTTGAGTCTATGCTGGTAATAACAAGAGCAAACCACTGTATCTAAACTGATCATCCACTCTGACAACTATTCTATTTTCATTCTTTCTTCTTATGCAGTACTCAGAAGCTCACAGTTTGATTGGTTTTAATCTTTATAATTTACCTTAGAAATCACATTACATATACTCTGTTCAGTGAAGTTTCAAAACACCCTTTGATCAATAGAAATTGTTACTCCAAAGTAATATAATAACTCCTATACAGATATGCTTCATAAATGTAGATATCCAGTACAATAAAACTATGTATTATAAATAATAAACAATAGTTAAGTTCCTTTACAAGGAAAAAAATTTTAATCTGCACTGTTTTGCTTCAGACTTAAATAGTTAAAACTAAGATCGTGTTTATCACAACCAAACACCACCTGAGAATACATTTCACCACCTAATCTATTTCAGAAAAAAAAAATGCATTTAAAAATGGATGGGAGCTATAAAATAATTATTAGGAAACTTCTTGTGTAACACAGGTCAAGCTCCTTATATAACACAGGTGACTGTAAATTAAGTGTCCTCAATTACCACATTGCATAATTTAAAAGAATGTGTTATATTGACTATTGTTATTTTATTAAAACTATTTCTATTTCTACAAATTATGTCTCAAATCTAAGAACAAAGACCATAAAGTTTTCTTTTCAAAACAAAAATTGGCAATCTACCTGAAAGATCCTGAAATTCAGGCTTTTGACTGAAGATGAGGTAGTTAGTGGCAATGAAATGAAGTAGCCAGGTTGAAAGGCAATCAGAGTGGTGAAACTGCAAGAAAAATGAAAAGTGAAACACCATTGTACGTAACAACATCATGATGATTGTGATGATCAGGTGGAGAGAATGGTCAGGGAGAAATCGTGGAGAGCCCATGTCCATGTTCAATGTGTCTGCATGTGATGCAGCCTCAGTCTACTGTGACAGCAGAAAGGAAAAGGGAGCATTACTAACAAATAATAATAAACCTACATCACTCAATGAAGAAACCAAATCAATAGTGAATAACAGGCTACTGCTGCTGGAGGGGCCAAGATCTTTAAGCAAATGCTTCGCTGCATCTGTGGTTAACAGAGACTATTTGAGGTCCTTGAGAATTTCATTTTAAGGTGTTAATCTAAGGTCATGAACTTCACTACTGCACTTGCATCTGTGTAACAGACATAACATTATGGTGAATGATATCTAAACAATATCTAAAGTTCATCTTAGGAGCAAACCAAAAAATATTTTGAGAAGGAAACATCATTGGCTTAAGAGGGTGGATTTCGATGTATAAATATTTCTATAAGAGAGTTTCATCTGATAGTTGCTTTTAATGGGGTGTACTGTTATACTGAGCAGGATTTCCTGCACAATTCTCATTCTGAGTTTCAACTGCTATCAATGGAGGGAAAGCTCAGAGCAACATGGCCATTGACATCACCACCTTGGTGCCAATCCAGGGACAGTCACTGATCCATCCAACCATAATTCGGATTAGTTACATGCTGGCAGGCAACTTTGGTACATAAGTACAGGGTTTTTTTATTATTATTATTTTTGTGGTATAATATTCATAACCTAAAACTTGCCATTTTAACTATCTTTAAGTGTACAGGTCAGTGACATTAAGGATATTCACATGATTATGCAACCATTACCCCTGTCCATTTCCAATGGTACATAAGTACAGGGTTTTTTTATTATTATTATTTTTGTGGTATAATATTCATAACCTACAACTTGCCATTTTAACTATCTTTAAGTGTACAGGTCAGTGACATTAAGGATATTCACATGATTATGCAACCATTACCCCTGTCCATTTCCAGTACTCTTCTGTCATCCCAAACTGAAACTCTGTACCCACCAAACAATAACTCCCCTTTCTCCCTTCCCTGCAGACCCTAGTAATCACTATTCTACTTTCTGTCTCTATGAGTTTGACTATTATAGGTACCTGATATGAGTGAAACCGTACAATATTTGTCCTTTCGTGTCTGGTTTACTTCACTTAGCATAATGTCTTCCAAGGTTTATCTATGTTGCAGCATGTATCAAAATTTCATTCCTTCCTTTTTTTGAAGATGACTGGTAAGGGGATCTTAACGCTTGACTTGGTGTTGTCAACACCATGCTCTCCAAGTGAGCTAGCTGGCCATCTCTATATAGGGATCCGAACCCGTGGCCTTGGTGTTATCAGCACCACACTCTCCCCAGTGAGCTACGGGCAAGCCCTAAAATTTCATTCCTTTCTAAGGCTGAATAATATTCCATTGTGTGTATATACCACATTTTGCTTATCCATTCATCCATTGACAGACATTTAGATTGTTTCCACCTTTTGGTTAAGTATATATCTCTTTTCAGGACAATCAAAAATATTAAATAAGCAATAAGTAACACTAAATTGAAGAGAAAGTTATAATCTCAAATCTTAAGGACGAAACTCAAGATTTGCTCTTTTAAAGAGATGTATATAGCGTGAGAATGTTTTAACATGTAAATTCACAGATCCCTTGTATTTTCATTATATGAAATCAAAATTTTTGAATTAGAAGGGACTTTATAGTTCATCTCATCTCACATCACATTTTAACAATCTTTTCTGCCCTTATCTTTAGCAGATGTGACTGATCTCAAGGGAATAGAGTAAGAATCTATAGCTATTTGAGAAGAAGCCACCACTACCATTAGATGATTAACCCAGAGCAGATAACCTACATCAGAAGGTCAGGATATTGCCTAAGGGCTGTGACTTTGAAAGAGAAGAAAGATCACAGAAATGAACAGCTGACTACAAAAACATGCTTAAAATGCAGAATTTTATTTTTGACCAAGCTTTAAGATATCATAATTGTAGGCTGTTGAAAAGAGATGGAATGCATCTCACTGTAAAAATAAAAACTAGGTTTTTTAAGGAATATGTGCTGACCCAAGAAAATAGGTTTAAACTGAAATAAGTAACAGAATAAAAAAGAAAGGCATTGAAAAACCATAAACCAAATACTATAGAACTTAAGAGCTATATGAAAGATGTGGAGAAAGTACCCAGAAACTCACAGGAAAAGGTCAGAAATAAAAATTTTAGCCTCAGGTAGCCAATTAATATATAGACTACAAGTAAGAAGATGAATTTAAACTTTTACTATGAGAGTAAATATAATTTTGTAGGCATCACCAAAGTTTGGACAGATAGGGTTTAAATGGAAGTAGAGATAAGAAGAAATTCATCCTATTAGGGGAAACAAGCATCTCCTGTATGTTAAGAGTTCATCTTGATGGAAATACAGGAACAGAGGGTAGAATCATGGTAAAGAATTGAGAGGTTAGAGGAAAATGGAGGCAGAAGTAAGAGAATACCAAAACTGTTCATCTAGATAAGAAGG
Organism: Galeopterus variegatus; assembly: GCF_000696425.1. Classification (NCBI taxonomy): domain Eukaryota; kingdom Metazoa; phylum Chordata; class Mammalia; order Dermoptera; family Cynocephalidae; genus Galeopterus; species Galeopterus variegatus. The sequence goes on from NW_007729008.1 coordinate 16,190, forward strand.
TATGAATGGATGACGTTTTCCTGATGCACAGTACAAAACTGGTGGAGATGATAATAGAGTGATTAGAAATTTTGACCATTCAGAGAGCTACTAGGAATCTAATTCTGCCAAGAGATAATTTTACTTCCTAGAAGTCAGAGAAACGGTGAGGAAAAAGTTAATTAAATTTTGACCAACAGGATGAACTGGCAGGTAAAGTGGAACCTAAAACTTGGAACTGCTCTTTCTCTCTCTCTCTTTTTTTTTTTTTTTGTCTTTTTTCGTGACCGGCAACGGGATCGCAACCCTTGGTGTTGTCCCCGCAACTCGCTCAGCCAGTGAGCGGCCGGTCTGTATGTGGGATCCGAACCCTCGGCGGGAGCGCCACCGCACTTCCCAAGCGGCGCACTGTAGCAGTGCGCCACCGGGCCGGCCCCTCTTTTTTTTTTTAAACTTGGAACTTCAAGGAGAATTTGGGAAGAAAATTTTCCTGTTATCTGGGATTTATAATTGCCACCAGGAATAGAATAAAGGAAAACTGGCAAATTTAGGCTCAGACTTAGCAAATAAAAAAGTCTCCAGAAACAAACAATAAAAATTCAAAAAGAGCTGGTACCTTAAATTTTCTAAATTCAGGGGGAAAACATAGGGATCATCACACAGAAACTACAGAGTCAGGGAAAACAGGTTAGGAAGAATTCTGACAATGATCCTGTTGAGGAACCAAGCATGTGTGGGTGTGGGGAGGCACCTAAAGAAGTCAGTGTGACCACACAGGGAGTTCTCTTCTGCTGTACATGAGCAATTTAAAAGGTTAGTAAAAGATTAAAAAAAAAAAAAGTAGCTTGTGTCCATTTTTTAAAAAGTATGATAGACTTGTTAGAATAGTATGAAAACAACACATCAGAAATGAGCTAAGGTGGAGAAAATGCTAGCAAGAATAAAAACGAATTTTTAAGCTAAATTTGGAGGGGAGTTATTTATCTCAAGCTCAATGTAAATATATTACACAGAGAAATCAGGGTTACTCAAGTTTTTATTTGCTTTTATTTATTTTTATCCTTAACATTAAATACCTATGACCTTAAAACTTCATTATGAGAGAAATGAAGTCCAAAATAATTAAGGAGATAGTAAGAGAAGACCTTGATGCTTTAAATGAATTCTTTTCTATGCCCAGAAATATACATGTTGATTAACGAATTCATCTCAGCCTGGACACAAGCTTTTAGCTGTCACAGAGTTCTGTCCTTTGCCCCATAATGTGGCTCCATCTTAGCAATGTGGATGAAGACTAAGTTATCATGCTTTTTACCCTGGATGTGAAAGTTGGTAGTGTAGATACTATGCTATTACCAGATAATAATTTAAGAAGTCTTGATAGTCTGTAGTGACAGGTCAAATATATTCCTGTGAAAATGACCTAGAGGGTTCCACTCACTCCAGCTCAGCACACGACAATGGAGTTCCGTAACCACCACAAGCCCTGCAGCTGTCTCAGGTGGTGGATGAATGGCAGAACAACCAGGGGCAGGACGATCCATCTGAAAAGCTTTCTGCTCCCAGGGATAAAAGAGAGCAGGAATGAGGAGATGGTAGATTTTTTACTTAGGATCACATCTGGGGGGTTTGGAAAGTGGATTTCAACACAACAATCCTAGTTTATTTATACACCTGGCCCAGTACTTTGTCAGATTCATATTCTAGGGTCTTTGTAACTGCAGTTACTCAGAACTAATTTAATTGTGTAAACTGTCTGTTCCCTAGAATAAACAGCAATACAATTCTTAAAAACAAAATGGCCCTGAACTTAGAAGAGTCCAGAAGGCATGGTATACTACTGTGACTACCAACCTCAAACATTTTCCTAACTATATTCTAATATAGTGAGACATTCTGAGTCCAGAAGGCATTGTATACTACTGTGACTACCAACCTCAAACATTTTCCTAACTATATTCTAATATAGTGAGACATACCAACAAAAGGCATTTTGCAAGGATTAATGAAATACACCAATATCTCCTATATACAACTGGTACTTCAAAACATGTTTATGAAATGAATGAATAAAGAAATAAACGAGTTTGGCCTAAGCATCTTTATTAGCATATATGGACCAATCCTGTCATTTTCCTTTCAGGAACCCTAAGATGTGACCTTTTTGTTGGAAATTTCAATGCAAATTCTATTTCCTTTAATGCCTACAAAATACAGTACAGCACTACTCTCAAATAACTCTAAGGGCCACTATTTCATTGAAAAAATTTCATATCCCTAAATTCTACCTCCTTAGAAAGGGATTACACAAAGCCCTAATGCTTCAAAATTACCTGGCCACAGAAATTATTGTGAAGGCACTTTATACTCATTCAGCAAACTTCTGAACTGAGACTAGTATTAATGTATCTCTTAGAAAATAGAAACTTTAAGACAGCAGTATAATTTTTTATAGTATTTTTTTAAAAAAATCAAACAACCAGATACATCGGGCCAATTACCTTTGCCTTTTTGAGCAAGTCAACTATATCGAGGTTCATGGAGGCCAGCTCCCTGCTTGGCATGCTCTGTAGTTGTGTGATGATGAACAGCTCACAGATGTGCTGCAGTCTGGATACCTGGTACATCTCAGCACAGATCAGCAGACACATGGCCTGAAAAATGCCAGCTGAGGAGAAAAGGGAAGATAAGTGAAAATGGACAATAAAACCATTTCTTTTATGACCTAAAAAAACTCCACCACACAACAAAACCCAAAAAACTTGCTGACCGTACCATCTAGGATAGAATAGAGTGCCTGGGAGAATCCTGGAGGGAGTCAGTATTCTAAACTATTACTCTATTTTACTTATTTTGTTTTTTTGGCAGCTGGCCAGTATGGGGATCTGAACCCTTGACCTTGGTGCTATTAGCACATGCTCTAATCAAGTGAGCTAACCAGCCAGGCCCCCTATTATTCCATTTTAAAAAGAATTCATTGAAGTCTTCACACTAAGAAATGAATTCATTCTTTTTCTCTTTTGTTTTTTTAATATTCTAGAGAAGGCAATTCTATAATTGCCCTTAACAATCAATTCCAGGGTTATCGGGTAAATCTTTCTGTTACTTAAACTAAAACCCTGCAATTTCTCTTTCTTGGCTTTAGTCCCCGGGTTTGTTTGTTTGTTGTTGTGCAACCATCACCACCATCTGTCTCTAGAACATTTTTCATCTTCCCCACCTGAAACTCTGTACATTAAACACTAGCTCCCCATTTCCCCTTCCCCAGCCCCTGGCAGCCACCCAGTTTGTTTGCTTTAAACATTTCCCTATATGTCTGACTTTCCATGTAATTCTTTCTTATTCCTCCTTAAATTCCTTACATTCTTTTGTAGCTATAAAACCAAGAACACTGTGTATAATATTTAACATAATGAATTGAATAACTTTCTTTCTGCAGTTTTCCCAATGCATATAGTCCAGTATCTGGCTTAATTTTCTGATTATTCATGTTGACTCATTTTTCCCCACACACTTTTTTACCAATTTTTATACTGCTTTGTCCTATAACTATTATTGCTTTCTGAGCATTTTTTTCTAATTAGCAAGATAAAATCTAAAACTAGAAGCTTCCACTACTCTAGTGAGAGAATGATTGAAAAACCAAATTTTCCTATTACTTTAAATCTGGGCAAATTTTTTATTTAGTATGCAAATTTATCAATATTGAAACAATAAACAATAACACTGATTTCCAGATGAGAACAAACGCTTTCATTTTTATTAAGCAAAAAATAATAAGCCAGTCTTTAATACTAACAGTAACAACTGTAACTGGCTCCAAAATACTGTATAGTTAACTGCAAAACCAGAATTAATTCAATTATAAAAGGAGCGGGGCGGCCGGAACTCCTTAAACCTTTCACTAGAGGACTTACAACTGTTTAAAACTTATTTTAATAACAAACTCAGGAAATTTTCCCAGTTCTAAAAATTAAAGCAGTGAACCTGAAGAGGTGTGATCTGAAATACATTTTTTTTTAATTTGCTAGGGTGACTGGCCAGGTTCCGTAATTAAGGTCTCAGGCTCCGGGACTAAGCTACCTGGGGCTTATTCTAGCTGTGTTTGTGGTTGGAGCCATCTGGTGGCCAGAGGGTGAAGACTAATCAAAGCGGGCCTCCATGCATCCCAAAGTTCCAGGCCTGTTGAAAGAATTTTGCTATTTCTCCAAGGTGCCTCCAACAAAAGGAAACCTGCAAGATCAGTTCCATCTTGTAGCTGCCATAGATGGTTGGTTCCTGGTCAAAGACAGTCCTTGATCACTGAACTTGGAAATAAATCCTACAGTCCACTGGGCATTCTAAATATCATAAGAAAAGTTTTCGGAGAAGTTAGCTTTACTAGGAGAGTCCGACTTCAGGAGAAGTAAGAAGGAGGCCTTTAAAAATCCCACATCCTTTGGTCCAGAAAGAAGACCAAGTTGCGGGGGGAGAACCTCAGAATACTGGAACTTCTTAAAAGTGCTTCAACCAGAAATCAAAGTCATAAAAGCAGTAGTCCAACCCTTTTCTTCTTGTGGAAGAGATGGTGCTCAGCAGAGCTTTCTGCCCCAGTCTCTAGAATTAGCATAGCTGCTGGTTACCACAAGACCCCTCCATTTCCAGGGTGTCTACAGTGATTGCCATGCAACTGGTGCTGGCTGGGACATGTGAATTTTTGCCAGAGTCTGGGAACCCATATGAGGCATCCAGTCACTACTTGGAAGGACTAAAAATTCACAGTTGTCCCAATACCACCGCCAAGTGCCTAGCACATGCTGTGATGTCAACTTTGATAAACCTTAAACAAAAACAGATTTCACAGGAAGTACTTTATCAAAATGGGTGACAAGGAAAGAATGAATGGTGAGCTATTATCTAGCATTTACGTGCTTACCTGGACAGCAAGAGTCTGTGTACAGGTATTCTAAAAATGACAAGAAAGTCTCTTTGGAAACACCATAAACTGGAATCAGGACACTCTTTGCTTCCATGTAATTTCCATTAAACATGGCTGCCATCACTTCACAGCGGGCCACCAGGATGGCCCTGTGGGCTGGCACTGTCGTACCTGAAAGGTTCAAAAGGAAAATAAAGACAAGTAAGGTAAACCTGCCCAGTTATTATTCCAGCAATTTTCCCTCTAATTAGAGTGGTATTGCATTAGGCACAGCTAAGCTGATAAGCAGAAACCAGATTCTGGGAGTGATAACCAGCATTAATCTGGAGACTTCTTAGTTTTAAGTGAAACAATAGAGTTCAAAAGTTGACTTTGAGGGCCGGCCCGGTGGCACACTGCTACTGTGAGCCGCTTGGGAGTGCGGTGGCGCTCCCGCCGAGGGTTCGGATCCCACATACAGACCGCCGCTCACTGGCTGAGCGAGGTGCGGGCGCAACACCGAGGGTTACGATCCCATTGCCGGTCCCGGTCCGGTACAGGCGCGACACTGAGGGTTGCGATCCATTGCCGGTCATGAAAAATGACAAAAAGGAAAAAAAAAAAAAAAGTTGACTTTGAAACTAACAATTTGCAAGTCAGCCAACTATTTGTTACTTCGTTTATATTTTCTCAAGATAGAAACACTGAAATGAAATATTTTTTGCTTCATGTTTTTATAATGCACCATCTATCCTTTCCAATTGGCTTGAAATAACACCTCCCTGCACAAGTGCCTCCCAAGAAAACAACCACGGTACCCTCCTTGGCCAAACTCACAGAACAGTCTCAGCCAGGCTTCCCCTTGACAGAAAGAGAAAACTTAAGAAGTAAACCGTAAGGAGTCTGTTCATCACAGTGGGAACAGCAAGAGAAACTCTTGTGGAGCCAAGGAGAGCATTATCAGACCACACTGAAAACTCAGAAGGGGATGACCTTAGCCCTGCTGTCTCCCCAGCACACTACCTCCCCAGGGAACCACATGAACAATGCCTGCTTCTGGAAGAGCCAGCACTTCTTTGAATTTTAAAGGCCCCCTCAGCCCATACACAGCACAGAAGCTCATTCAAGTAAATTGACCCTCAGGGAAAGCTGGCTAAGTTTCCAGCTACTGCTCTGCCACACATAGGCAGTGCCAGATGGAGTCACAGGTGGCCCAGTGCTCATGGGGCAGTGAGGCCGTTCTCCCCACTTCTGCCACCTTAGGAAACCTGGAACCCACACTGTCAACCTTCAGGTCAGCCTAGATCAGTTCAACAAATTATTAAGCGCTCACCAGGTGCCAGTCATCGTATTAGGAATCAAAGATACAAAGATGAGGAACACGAAGTCAGCCCTGCTTTGGCACAGTCACGTTTTTAGTTTAGTTCACCACAGCCAGAGTGAGTGACAAAACTGCCCCATTCCAGAAAGTAACTCTTCAAGCCAAACCACTCTTCTCTGCCCAAGAGTTTACCTATGTATCCCTAAAATCTCATACTTACCAAGGGTATATATTACTCTCTAAAATATTTACAATTATTGGGTTCTTCATTCCCTTTAAACCCAAGCAAAGCCTTTCCTGACTCAGGAAAGAAAAGTTACATCTAAACTCATTTCCCCAAAGCCAATAATTCCTCAGGATCCACAAGCAACACCTGACACTGCCAGCTCTCAGCCTGCTGCTTGGGCTTGGCACTGTGGTTTGCACAGCCACACCTCCCCCAAGAGCAGGGACACGGTTTTGGGGAGTGCTGCATCCGGTCAACACACACCTACCAGGGGCATCCTCCCCTCTCTGCCCTTTCCTCTCTCTGCCTCAATGTGACAGTGTCCGTCTATGGGGAGGACCAGTTTCCATAATTAAAGCATGCTAGATACATTTACGTACAGCAATTAACAAAGAATTCAAACAGAGAATGCAATTTGACTTGTAATTTTAAAGTTTAAAAAATTTTAAGATAAATAGTCCTGAATCAAGGCCCAGAAAGAAAAAAATTAAAGATAAATAGGGTGTCATTTGAAAGAAGAAAAAAGAAAAATTAGAAGCATGACAAACTGCATGGTTTATTATGTAGGTTAAGCAGGAGGATTTCAGATTGACCAAAAATACCAAGTGCATAGTAGACGGGGGTGGGATTTAATAAGTGATCTTGAAATTTTAACAGAAAATTTCCACTGATAATGTGATTATAACAGAGATACAAAACCAGCAACAAAACACTCAGTACATTAAAACATTTTTAAGCCCATCTCAAGGTTGGAATTTAGTTTGGAAAACTATCATGTATCCAGTTAAGAAAACATTAACTTCTGTTTCTCACTCTTTAAACTACTGTTCTGGTGTTAGAAATTGTTCTGTTGTGAAACTCAGTATAATTACTTTTTAAACACTGTACATAAAGATATGCTGAATGAACAGAATGCAGTGTTGATGTACTAACTGGCAATAAGATACAAGTGCAGAATTACTTAGGGGAAAAAAAGACATCAATTTTCTAGTGTCGGGTTACAGCAATAGCTATGCTAACTGTATGGCTAGGCAAATCATAACTAAAGCCAAAACGTTCTTTATTTTAGTTAATAGGAAGTTTCCATTTGTAATGTCAGGGCTAGGGCTCAGACCCTTCAGACCCATTGTACAGACTGGATCACCATACTCCTCACATGCCAGGCTGGGTCACCACACCCCTCACAGGCAGGTCCACGCTAGGTAATTGGGAAAGATCCTGGGAGCCACTGGCAGATGACATGAACTCAGTCCTCAGCAGTAGCAGCCTCTCGGGGCATTCCAGGGGCACCGGCAGCAACAGCCTCCAGCAGCAGTAGCGGCCTCCCTATGGCCCCGATCCCCCCCTGCCCCGGGAGGTGGGGGTCCCTGTAGATCAGAGCCACTCATCCTTTATACTCAAGTCCAAAACCCCAGGACACCTGGGCACATGTGTGCAATTACATTAGACAACCAAGGAATACCTGAGTGCCCGTGCATATTATCATCAAATGCTTGGCAAGATTCTGAACATCTGAGGGGCCCTGACCATTTCCCTCTATTTCCCCAACATCTATTTAAAAGATAATCACGTTCCTTGAAAATGTCAAGGCCAGCCAAACTCTTTTCTTCATAGTATTCATTTGATGTTAACAGTTTTAAGAAACTTTTTCTAAGGAAAAGAACTGTAAGAGTGAAACAAAATTTAAAAGCCCAAGTTTTCTAGTCACTTCACATAGATTATCAAAGATCTTTGTTTTTACTGTATAGTAAAATAAAATACACTTGTCAAACCTTCTTTGTACTACTTTCCAGTTTTCAAAAGTGAAATTTTTTAAATTGTTTTTGGTTTTATTCGGAAAAGAAAAAAAGATACCTGTCTAAATCAAGAGACATTTGGCATACGTACTATATAAATAAATAGGGAAGGAATATAATTTTGTAAAAGAACTTTTCATGACACAGACTCAAATGTCAAAAGGAAACCTTTATCTTTTTATATCACATCTAAATATCTACCAAGACTAACTTTAGAACTACTGTAGTAACTTTTTTTTTTTTAAACAAACCCAAATAACAAATCAGGGTGGTAGTAAAAAAAAAATACACATATATATTCGATGGCTGCTGATTACAGAGATAGTATCCCATGTCAGGGTTTTATATCCTATGTCAACTCCAGACAGTTCTTGGTGATAGCCTGGAACATTTTAAAGGAAGGATTTGCTGCTGTGCCTGGGTTAAGTAGGAAAAAGTACAGTGATCCACCCGTGTTGACTGCCATTGCAGAGGGATGGAAAGGGTCTAGACATCAGGCTTCTGCTGGTCTTTTACATGCACTATCTCACTCCTCATGATCATGCCACGAGGTAGAAGTTAGTATCCACCTTTTACAGGCAAGGTAACAAAGGATCAGAAATGTAAAGTAACATGGCCAAACCTAATAGTAACTATGCATCCAAGCAAAGATCCCAGCCAGGTCTTTCTGGCCCATGTCACTACCACCTCATCAAGATGCATCAGTGTATCACTTCTGGTCTAAATTATTCCATAGATTCTATTCTCATTTAGGTTTCCTTAAACCTCTCATGAAGTTGAATGATATTTATGCAAAAATTGGAAAGAGTTATTACCTGTGACTTCAAATTTATTATTATTGCGTGAAGAGAAAACATTGCATTTAAATGGATAATTATTTAAATTATCTTTTCCATTATTTCACATAAATTTATATTGAGTACTAAAGCTACATCCAAATAAAAATTATTTTAGATACATTAATCTTTAAAAACATATTTTACATTACAATGTATTTTACATTATAAATATTTTAGGTAAAGCATACAGAAAAAGAATTGCAAGTTCATCTGAAGACTTCACTATAACTTTAAAAAATTTATTTATTTTATTTATCTATCTTTCTGGGTGGCTGGCCAGTAGGGGGATCCGAACCCATGATCTTGGTGTTATAAGGTTGTTCTCTCATCAACCGAGCTAATCAGCCAGCCCTTAAAATATTTATAATTAAGATTTGAGACAGTTTATTATCCAATTATTACTCTGAGATCTATCTTAAGTTCAATATAAATAAGTTTAAAATATAAAAATACTTTCCCTCCCCATTTTTGGTATAAAACATTTAAATTAACAAGTCAATCACAAAATTAGAGGGCCGGCCTGGTGGCGCACTGGAGAGTGCGCCGCTTGGGAGAGTGGCGGTGCTCCCGCTGAGGGTTCGGATCCCATGTGGAGACCGGTTCCCGCTCACTGGCTGAGCGTGGTGCGGGCGCAACACTGAGGGTTGCGATCCCGTTACCGGTCAGTAAAAAAGACAAAAAGGAAAAAAAAAATTAGAGATATATTCACACTTCAGCTATTTCCATTTAGCCAAAAAAAAAAAAAAATCAGACATTACAAGAGTGTCATTAAAATTTAGATGCCTGTTAATAATTTAACTACAGTTAAAACTACAGGCTCAGGGCCGGCCCGGTGGCACACTGCTATAGTGCGCCGCTTGGGAAGTGCGGTGGCGCTCCCGCCGAGGGTTCGGATCCCACATACAGACCGGCCGCTCACTGGCTGAGCGAGGGGCGGGGGCAGCACCGAGGGTTGCGATCCCGTGGCCGGTCCCAGTCCGGTACGGGCTCGACACTGAGGGTTGCGATCCGTTGCCGGTCACGAAAAAAGACAAAAAGGAAAAAAAAAAAAAAACAAAAACTACAGGCTCAAATGCTGTCACACTGAGAGGCATTGATATGACCTAAAAGAGTAAACATTCATGCCTGGCATGAATTTTCAGAGAATGATAAGAATTTAAAACATGATACATAAGAGAATGCACTTTGATTTGAAACAGAGCAATAGCGATGATTAAACCACTGTGAAATCAATATAATTTTTCTAGTTTCATTAACCGAGTGGTTCAAGCCCACTCTCTGGTGCCCACCTTGAATTAGAAAGGTGCACATCTCTGCTCCACCACCACTAGGCAGCTAGGGCTGTGAATAACAATACCAAAATACAGCGTTGTTTCAAGACTTGAGCCTTACATATGTGAGTTCTAGTAGAGTTGCTACCAGAGTAAGTGCTACTGTATTATACTATAATTATATTATAGTATATATTAATAATTATTATAAAAATGTCTCAATACTAAAAGGTCCAATGTATCAGAACAGATTTGGCTTTTGATTTGTATAATCTGGGCATCTTGATTCTAGATTAGAATATTAAAAATACACGGTCATATCAAATTTGCAAGAAAAATTAAGAGGCAATTGTACTTAATGCTGATGAAGATATACTAAAACAATCACTGTCATTCACTACCAATGAGAATATAAATTGGTACAATCTTTCTGGATATATACAATTAATAGCATACATGGAGTCTTATGGATGTTCATATCCTATGACTAAAATCTATCCCAAGGAAGTAATCCTAATTTCAGAGTGAGATATTTATATTAAATCTTCAATGCAATTATTATTTCTAATAGTGAAAATGTAGGAAATACCTAAATTTACACCTGTAGTAAAAAAAAAAAAGAATATAACAGTCAAATGACAGTAAAAATGTTAAGAGATTTTTAATACCATGTAAAATGCTTATGACACAAGTTCAAAAATAAAAGATATACAATTGGATAAACAGTATGCATTACCTAACCCCTGCCCCTTTTTTAGGCAGAGGAAAAGTGACCAGAGGGAAATATGTCAAAACCAAACAGTGACTGTCACTGGGGATTGTGGGTGATTTTTTCATCATTATATATTATCTGACTATCCTACAATAAGCACTTACAACATTTTTCAAATCACCACTATCCACATTTTGTTTTCTAAAGATAACCACTGTTCACAATATGATATGTAAACTGCCAGATCCTTTTTATGAATTTATGAACAAAATAGACATATTTTCTTTTCTTTTTTAAAAAGATGACCGGTAAGGGGATCTCAACCCTTGGCTTGGTGTTGTCAGCACCACGCTCAGCCAGTGAGCGAACCGGCCATCCCTATATAGGATCCGAACCCGTGGCCTTGGTGTTATCAGCACCGCACTCTACCGAGTGAGCCACGGGCCGGCCTAAAATAGACATATTTTCTATACTACACACAGATACTGATATTCAATGCTGTACCCCACATATATGTACAATTATCTTTCAACAAATACAAAAAAAAGAATAAAGAAAAAGTTTTAAAAATAAATACTTTTATATACTGGGGCATATTACTGGCTATGAATATGGTTCCTCTGACATGCCAGTTATAGTACCAGTATCACATAATTTCAATGTTCAATAAAAAATAAATAAAAATAAAAAATAAATGGGACCATTCTGTGCACAGTGGTCTATAGTAATCATAAATTACTTTCATAAACAGAAAAAATAATAAAGTTTCTTCATGAATATACATTCAACTATTTGTCATCCAAGGGGATGAGTTAGATCAGTGATTTCTAAGTCCTCTGCTTCCTTCCTCATTTAGATTGCCTCTGGTTTTTCTACTTCTCCCTATACACTCTGGAAGAATTGCAGAAGTATATCAGAGAATTGGCCCTAGTAACTGAGCGTGATGCCAGAGGGGCCACCCTGAGGTGAATGCAAACATGCTCCATTCCATCAGCAGATGATGGACACATAGCCTAACCCAAGAGGAGCAAGAATTTACTCAACATCTTCCAACACAGGACTGCTCCTTAGTATTCCCACTGCTACCCTGCAGGTGCAGACAGAATCAAAGGATGGCAACGAGGGAGTTATACAGCTCTCAACACTAAAATGGACCTTTCAGGATCTGTGTGGCTCACCCTGTCTGCTTTGCAAATGAGAAGACTTGAAGGCCAGAAATGTTAAGTGACTTGCGCAAGAACACACTGGCTGGGATGCAAAGCAAAGCTGGAGCTAGGGCTCCAGACCCCAGACACAGCCCTCCTCCAGAGGCAATACCACTGCCTTCTACAGCTCCCCTCTCCAACTTTCAGAAGCTAGGCTTGCCTCCCCTAGAGCTGATATCCAAGAAGCTACTGCCAGATTCCGCTGCCACCCTTCCTGCTTCTCTCTGTCCCAACTCCCCAGGAGGCCCTGGTTTCTGAGCTGGGGAGGCTCCAATCAACATCACATCAACTGCCGCTCATCATCAGCACAGGCATCCAACAGCCCTTCCTGACCTCAGCCCCTGCACAGATAAGGGAAGGGGTGAGCAGATGCCTTCAAAAGACATCAGTAGGTGGGATAAGAGAAGAAATGCAAGATTTATGCGGAGAAAGGATCCTCCACATCACTGCTTATCTTGTTCTCCTAATCTATCATATATTTTCAGGTGTTGCATATTCCCTTTGAAAACCTTTTCAGGAAGTTACACTAACATAATGTTTGGTGACATGCCTCCTATGCTAACTATAAGGAGATGTTAATGTCTGCTATGCAAATTATAAGCAAATTTGATAGCTCTGTTATAGCACAGCAAGAGAAAAGATGAAGATGGAGACAGTCCCTAACTCATTAATCTATGACAGGGCCACACCTTCATATTCAATTTACTGGGTAAAAGTTACTCTCAAACTATGCTACGTAATTAACATCCCTGGCAGAGAGGTGGACTCTCTCTTTTTACAGGTTTATAACAATGCAAAGTCTTCTGGAAGAGCACTTATGCTTCAGTTGTTGATTCCAAGTTCGGAATCATTACTCTCATTAGCAACAGTCATTTATTAATGGCAAGTCACAGTTCTCGGGACTGTAGGGGTTACACTGATGGAACGACATAGATCCTGTCTTAGTGGTAATTATAAGTTTCCTCCTGAGACCAGGATGGTTTTCCTCTCACAGGTAAACTTCTTTTTTTTTTTTTTTTTTAAAAGATGACCGGTAAGGAGATCTCAACCCTTGGCTTGGTGTTGTCAGCACCATGCTCAGCCAGTGAGCAAACCGGCCATCCCTATATAGGATCCGAACCCGTGGCCTTGGTGTTATCAGCACCGCACTCTACCAAGTGAGCCATGGGCCGGCCTCACAGTTAAACTTCTAAAACACACACACAAAGGAGGAGATGAGTCATTTGGAGAGTAACACAAGAGTTGGTCTCTAAGTGGATGACTGAGGGGCTTGGGAACAACCAAAACTCTAGTCAAGGGGACCTAGGTAAATAAAACAGAGGACCAGAACATGATCATGACTTAGGAAGTACCAAACTGACTATAATGTACCTGATTTGTATCCAATACTGTGCCAGTGGTAAGAGATGGTCGGCCCGGCCATACAACCAACAGTGAACATTATCCAGGAATGTCAGAGATGTTCGCTCTGATTAACTCAAACACTACATTCTACGAATATTATAGCATGGAAGACATCCACCAGGACTCACCATGGCTTGGATGAAACAGCACTAGAAACTACTCTGCTACGTTCACCATGTAACCTTCTGCTACTAATTCTCTTTCTGGTTATGAAAAGCAGTGCCCTAGGTTGTCACATAGTCACTGAGAGGGATTGCTCCATCTTATACCCATCTTTTGGAGTCTGCTCAGAATGAGTCCAATCAACCCTGAAACATGGATGTGGCTAAAAAATAGTGGTCCCCAGCAAGTTATTTGGAAAAGAGCATTCAGCCATCTCTGGTGGCATCAATCACCTTCTTCTGGAACACACAAGCAGTGTGCCATCTTTCTAAACTGAATTTTTTTTTTAAAAATTAGTTTTGCAAGATAAAAATACTACTGTTTTATTCAGCAATCATTATTTCTGCTCAACAATTGGATGTGATCTTTTCTGTTGGAATGTGAAGCTGCTTAGATGATTTGTTTCTTTAAATGAACAGAACATACCAAGCATTTTTAGTAAATGTCTTCATCAACAGAGATTTTTCTCCAAGAAGCTAATGATGTAATTCTGTAATCACCAGGGGCTTTTTCTCTGACAAGGCTTGTTCTACCTACAATGAATAATTTATGAAAGCTGACTTTAGATACACACTTTGGATTTTTATTTTAGCAACTAATAAATCAAGGTGTGATAATATCAGGGGCTTAGTGAGAGTTAGTTTTAGGTTTCTCTAAAACGACGAAAGGGTCACATAAAGTCTGTGGCCTCTGGTTAGCTTTCTTTTTTTTTTCAATCTCTTTTTATATATCTCACGGTCATTCTTATTGTCCCACTTTCAGTGTCCCAGGCTCCCACTGCACACAGTAGCTTGCCAGCAGGTACTTTGGAAAGTTTCCAATTCACTGTCTTGGCAAGTGACCAAAGTTAAAAGTTAAATCTTTCTGAGGAAAGATTTTTTAAAGTAAATGACTGTTAGCCACTACACATTTCTACCATAAAATTGGAATTACATCTTTCTCTTAATAATAGCACACCTAACGTTCTACTTAATTCCTACAGGAGCAACTCCTCCTATCCTTCTTGTGTAAATTGAAGGCATCTGAAGATTCATTTTTAACATTATTCTTCTAATCTACTAAAGTGACAAAATTACCCAAGTGAGTAATCAATAATGGACATTAAAACAGCTCATCTCTACTAAAACAGGTGGCATTGCTTTCCCCTAGAGATAAGCAGCAGCTCTCAGTTGCTCTGGTGACAATTCTCAGAGTGCCGTGAAGAATAAATGTAGTGATCTCTGTGGGTGCCTGACGTCGGCAGGCAAGACCCTCAACCCATGGTTAGTTCCTTTTGCTTAAATGGAAGGAAAAGAGTTGAATAAAATAAACTCGAGGTAATAATTTTAAAGGAGCTGGTTTCAGATGAATGAAAAACTAGGATCTTAAAGAAATACACAAACAAAAACGTATAATGACATATTACAGATCACCGATCCCTTGCTGGTCACTAAAAGTTAATCAAGTATATGGAAAGGTAAAAATACTAAGGAAAATATAAATTCTTCTTTTTATTTTAATAAAGTACTTCATTTCACTGGAAGATTTTGTTGAAATTCAGGTAGTATTAATCTACATCCTGCAACTGAGAATAGTCATTCCTTCACCCCAAATATTCAAAGCTGAAATACAAAGCGAGGAAAGAGAACAAAAAAGAAAAATGAGTAACAAACTTTGTAAAAGTTGAACCGTACCTTGTATTTCAAAGACGACATCAGCAAGCATGGGTTTATTAAGGAAAAACTTGAGGGAAGTGTTATAAAACCACAGAGGTTTTCTGGCTTGATAGGTTTTGCAGTTTCTTAGGCAATTAATCTAGAAGGAAAAACAGATATGAGGGGAAGGTTTGTTCAGTATGTTTTGATAATGTATATGGGCTGGTTTGAGAATTTGGAAAACTGTGCTAAATGTCTAAAGAAATAATGATTACCTACTTTGTGGCATCTCTGAGCCTCACTTTCAAAGGAATTTGCCCTCAAGAACTACATCTTCGTCCTGTCAGTGAGCAACACTATACTATTCAGCATTCGCGGCAGTAAACGTTAGCTAAAGACAAAGTCAACTCTACAGCTGAGAAACTGTAGGATCCTGAATCCCCATGAGTTTTTGTTGGGAAACAGACAACGGTAGTCCAACTTCATATAAATGCACAATAAAACACATTACACATACAATGTAATTTGTTCATTAAAAAAGTACATAGGCAAAAATATAATTTGTAATTAAGAAAAACACATTTTTCCCTTATCACATAGACAACGGTAGTCCAACTTCATATAAATGCACAGTAAAACACATTACACATACAATGTGATTTGTTCATTTAAAAAGTACATAGGCAAAAATATAATTTGTAATTAAGAAAAACACATTTTTCCCTTATCACACCACATCCTTCTACTGCTTACTAGCTTAACATTTTCTCCTGAAGAAATGAATATTAAAAAATACCTGAGACTGATGAATTGGTTCATCTCCATCTTACTCTCCAATCTTATAATCCTAAATATTTTTCCTGCCCACAGCAGAGAAGTGGAATCTATAAAAAGTTGCCTGGAGTCTTCAGTCTGGAGCTCCAGAGACTCTCTGCCCTTGACAACACTGTGTCCTGTCACACGTGCTTGCTCAGGCAGACGGCCTCCAGGAACAGCACCTCTGTCTCACCCAGGCTTTGGAGCATTGTTTATCCTTTCTGTGGTCTTTTCACACACCCCTTGTTCCAACCCTAAAAGTAGAAGAAGGGCCAGCCACCTTTCCCTCACTCCCCACCATTTCTTTTCTTTCTTTCTTTTTTAATTTACGCTCCTTTATTTACAGTAGATAAACAAAACAAGACCGAACAACCTTCTCAGGTAGAATTACCCAAAAGATGAAGAAATAAGAAGTATTTGTAAATATGAGGATTCATCAGGACTACAATCTTGCCTACAGTCTATATTGTGTTACTATAACCCCTCATTTGGAATGATTTAGTCATGATTTTTATTGGAAGATCATATTTTATTCATATCTGATGGCTCCACCCATTTTCCCTGCTGAATCTCAGAACTTTAGCCATGGTCAGAACTCTGACCCTCTGCTTGGAGAGCTGGGAAACTTTATTCCTGAGAAATAATCAAACATACAACGTTATCCATAGTAACAATAAATAACACCTGCTCCCCACTCTGGATTAAAATACTATGGTGAGAAGTTTAAAATCTTTGGTGAGGAGGAAATAAAAAACAATATTATTCTTTGCAAGGAAAGAAAAAACTCACTCAAGAATGGCGTCCGTGAGCAAGACAGAGAAGCAAAACAGGATTATACAAATCCTGGTCCTATAAAGTACATCTTCAGATCCTGAACACAATATACCATAATAATACACATTGAAGGAATTAGGTAGGATTCAAGAGACTGCCACAGAAAAAGGGGAGTAAGAGCCAAAAATCATCATCAAGTTGGAGAGCTAGTAGGGGCTTTAGAAATCGTCCAGTTTATCCTTCATTTTATAGAAATCCCTGACATGTTCAAGGCCACAGGGATAGTTTGGAGCAGACCACAATTTAAATCTACATTTCCTGAGTCCCAATTCAGTGTACATCCCTGGGTCATACTCAATGAATGAGAGAGGCCCTTATCCCAGGAAAGCACAGGAAAAAGGAGTGGAAAATCCCTTCTCTCCTTCCATGCAAAGAAGGGAATTTAGTTCAATATCACAGAATCACATAGCCTCCAGCCTCCACATCCCCAACAAGATGAATTCATTTTATTCTCCGTACTCAAAGAAATGTGTTCAGAATCAGATCCAAGGAAAGGTGCAGGTTCAGAACAAAAGGCAACACTCTGCTCTTACCATTCATATAAAGATTATGAGTTTGTATACTGAATATTATATGGGATGTATATTACGTATAAATGTATGAATGTGTGTTTATGTGTGCACAAATATATACATATACACACACAGAGTATGAATCTGTATAAACAGATTCCTTCGTCACTTCTGCTTTGAATTTGAAAAAAAAATTCAAAGCAGAATTTTTGGAGCAAACAGATGTATATAATATACATTTTACTTGTCCATAAATAATCTAGAAAACTAGATTAATTATTTTAAAAAACAGAATGCTGTCATATGTGCACATTTTTACAACAGGATTATTGAACTGAATTAGATTGCAAGAGAGCTACTGTCCTGCCATATACCTGTAAAACTGGACAGTGGCTGTATACCTGCTTCAATGTGTTACTAAAGCAAAACTCTTAATTCTATGTTACTTTGTTAAGAAAAAAAAAAAAAGACCACTTTATTAATTAAAGAATAGTCAGGAATATTCATTAAAGCTAGTACATTTTACATTTTTAAAATATTAACTTTGAAATGTTAATAACTTACGCTGTAAAACTGACAAAGTCATCTGTACAAAAAAGTTAAAGAAGTGATCATTTTTCTTAAATTTAATATAAACCTATACTGCTAGGCATTGCACACAACTTACCTTTTAATCTACTGTAGCCAATTTGTTTATCACAGAATCTGAATTAAGAACACACTGGCTAAATTGTGTAATGTGGTTGTCTGGAGACTTAACAACCTTCTAAAAGCCATTACGAACTCTGTACAATCTAAGTTACTAGAGTTTTAAAGTGCACAAGTTTATGGCCATATATCAAGTCTCTATTTTTATGACCTTGAACCTAATTTATAATTTTGAACCCATACTTCGTGAGAGAATCTGTAACTATACATGTGGTTAAACAGATTTCTCAGAATTCCTGAAAAAGGCACATGCAGAAACTGACTTGCTCCCCAAAACCATTTGGCCTTAAATTGTGAAGACTGAGGAAGCATCCCCTCCAAAAAGCCTAACTGTAGCTGGACAGATTAAACAGCCCTACATTCTTGACATAGAGACGTAGTTTGTGGATTCCCTGAGCTCCAGGGGAGTGTTTCAGAAGATGGAATGCACAAATGAACATGTTAAAGATATGACTCACACATACTTTAATTCTTACATAAATTAAAATCTAAGATAGTGAGAAGTAACATGTGTTTATGTTTAAAATATTAAAATGGAAAAAATACATACTTACGTAAAACATTTATATTCATATATTTTTGATTCTTCTAATTACTCTATCATATTTATCATAGTATATCAGTTATAATTCAGAGAGCATCAAAGTAAACTAATTTACAACAAATTAATTTACCTTTCCCGGTGTTTTTAAAATGCATTTAACTTTCTCAATTACATTTGAAACATCCCCAGAATCTTTCAACTTCTTCCTGATATCTTCTTCCAATTCTTCCCACTGAAAAGCACCTGGAAAAAAATTAGTTCACGTTGGATTTTTCTGTTAAAGCAGGAGGTAAGAAAAATAAATCACTTATTAGATATCAATGTTCCGCCTTTTTTAGTATTTTCTTTTACTAAATATATATCCTTATAATTACACTAAAACATTTAAATAGCTTCCACATTTAAAAAAAAATCCCTTTGCCTTCCCCTAAATTATTTCTCAGAATCTGAAGTCTTCCTCCCTGGACAGGTCCCACCCCTCTGTAATAGGGGACCAGCTAGTGACAATAGTAATGGCCAGAATATGAGTCACCATGACAAGTGGTCCAACACCCAACTTACTTACTTGCCCTAGCTAAGAAGGTAGATGTAGTCTTTTTCAAGTTGAATTAAATCTTACTAATTATGGAGAGCAGTGACTACCATCAGGTAGAGGAATATGCAGCAGAAATAGAATGCGTTCAGAAGTCCTCGTGCATTGTTAGGGTGAGATTGGGATGTCTGACAGCCAGCCCTACAAAATCAATCTGAAGAAGGGAGCTAGATAATTTCCTGAAGAGCTTCATGACATGCCATTGATGCAAAATCACCTCACTTGGTCCCTTCCTTCTCTCGTCTTCACCCCAGCCCACTTCAAAGCTATCTCTTTCTAGGCCCACTTCACTTCTGTCTCCCACTCTGTCAGCCTCCCTTTCTCTGTGTCTTATAAAAGTCCTATTCCATGATCAGCAAAAGCTCACCTTTTCCCCAAGCACTCCTCTCACTTGATTGACAGCAGCCTCCTACCCAGCCTCCCTGCTCCATCATGGCCTTTTCCCCATCAGATCTATCCCATTAGTTGATACTCATAAATTTTCAAAAGCATGAGTCTCATTGTGATATTCTAAGAGATTACCCTAATTCATTCCATGTCTTATTAGAAAGTCCTAATTCCTAATAATATAATTAAAAAAGCATAGGGTGGGCAAGCATAGTTAGGGAACCCAGGTTCTAGTTCTGTCTCTGCCATTTACATGTGTGACTTTTAGCAAGTCACTTCTCCTCTCTGGGTAATATGAGATCCTTTTCTATCTGTTCCCAATCTACTCTCTCTGCTGTTTCCCCTCCTGTGTCCAGCACTTTGCCAGACATCGTCATGGATACTGGGTAATGAGGAGGGCACACAATAAACATTTATTGAACCAAGGAGATCAGGCGATTGCAGCCAGCCAGGACCAACTGCAACCAAAGCCAAAAGGGAGAGTGAGGCTGCTAACCCAGCAGCTCTCAGGGCTCTTTACAGCTGAGCCCTGCAGCACTTGACATTCCTGTGCATCCTTTCAACTTCCCCTCACCTGGCCTGCATGATTACTGTAGTGTGCCCTGGGGAGGGGGCCTTGATATGTAGCATTGGCCATTTCTGTGGTGTAAATACTCCCACCACGGGCAAATTCACCCTACCAACATGACATCATAGAACACCCAATTAGGAATGAGACACATAATTGGGCTCAAGCCCAGCCAGCTGGCTCCCCTTCCTCCTCAAATTCCCAAAGGTATGTGGTCCAGAAGAATTCTATGCTTTTACTTTTCTTCTTCTTGCATTAATGATTTTTAACCATGGGGACTCATACTCTTTTCACAACCTGGTGGATTCTATGGATCATCTCTCCAGAAAATTTCACATGCACACACAGACACTAAAGTCTATACAGAAATGCCAAGAGTACAACTCCTTAGAAGCCAGTGGACCCCGGATCGAGAAAATTTACTCTGTGTCAGTGATTCTCAACATTAGCTGTGTGTTACATATACCCAGAGATCTTTATAAAATACTATCAGAGGAGTTCTTATCCCAGGCCAATTATATTAGAATCTCTGCGACTAGGGCCTCTGACTCAATACATTTTAAAAGCTTCCTCGGTGACTCAAATGTGCATTGAGTGCTGACAGTGACCACTTTAAAAGTTTCATCCACTGGGTTAGGGTACGCAGCACCTACACTAAGAGTGTAGGTATCTCTTATTGTGTACACACATGCTTACTGTATCTGTGTCCTCCTTTAGTATAATTATATATAAGTAAAAGCTATAGTAAATTAATATAAATAAAATTATATTAACTAAAGAACACCTACACAGTAAGTCCATTCAGAATATTATCTGTAAGCAAACATGCATCAAATAATCTAAACATATGGGATTAGTAGCAGGTAAATCCCCACAGGCCACCAATCTGTTCGGTAACAGACACACTAAGAACCAATAATTAAAAATGAAAGTAAGACTAATTCTTATGAGCACACTGATGATTGGGCTGTTTTCATAATTAGAAATGCTAACCAAATCATCTTTGATACATTTAGGTCCTAAAAGCAATAATCCTTGGGCTGGAATTTAACATGAGATCTACCCTCTTAAATGTTTAAGTGTATAATACAGTATTGTTTACAATAGGCATAATTTCATACAGCAGATCTCTAGAACTTACTCATCTTGCATTATTGACTAGAATTTTTTTTAGTTAACTTCTCAAAGCATTTATTTAATTTACTTAGACTCTTAGAGAGCGTGGTATTTATGCATGCAGAAAAGAAAATGCTACAGAATAATTCCAAGAACTGGAGAATACTATGCAAACTAAAGATGAAAGCTCGTTTCCACATATTCATCTACTCTGGCAGCATTCCAGTAAGTGACATGAAATTCTTATGGCCATCTGTGGCAGGTAGAGCTCAAGGCTAAATTCTTGAGGCTCTTACAAATAATTCAATTCCTAACCATCTGAGATCATGTGACTCAGGAATTTGCAAGCATAAGACTGTATCAAGTATTATAAGAATGTTACAATTGTGTGCCATTTAAGGATTACTCCCTAAAGACCAGGAAACTACCAGGCTCGCCTTTTAGATTTCTCCTATAGGATTAGTCTTCAAGTACTCACATATTGATAATGCAGTGTTCACTGTTATCCAATAGAAAATTAACATGTACAAAACAGATGTACCTTGACTGTGTCTATTTACTAAAAAATTTGAATAGGAAAATAAACTGAAGACTTATATAGAGGTGTGAAATGCTACCTGGACTATTAAACAGGCCCCTCCTAAACATAGGACAAAATGTGCATAGTGACACAATATAATCAAAATTTCAAATTCCTAAAGGTACAAAAAAAGTATGTTATTTGAAAAGACTTAAGACATTCTTTGTAATTTGGCTCATTTAAAAAAGGGACAGGGGACAGGTTTCCTATGATGTTTTAGCCTATGTTTGTTTGCACAAGGCAAATGTTCCAGAGCAGACCATGTCCTGGAGTTCTATCTCCAGACCCACCCACCTGTCTTCAACGTTCCCTGACGTAACCCATGGGTACGTTACAGGGCATCTATGAGGAAACCACTACACAAATGTGTCTTAAAACTTGTGTTTTGTTCAAAGGTTAAAATGTTCAAAAGAAAAACAAAAACCAAAAAAACCCCACAAGCCTGGCCCCTTTATTGAAGTTTCAGAGAAAAATAATGTAGGTTTAGAATTTTTGATAGAAAATATTTCCTAAAAAACAATAAACTATTTAAAAACAAACAAAGACT
Organism: Galeopterus variegatus; assembly: GCF_000696425.1. Lineage (NCBI taxonomy): Eukaryota > Metazoa > Chordata > Mammalia > Dermoptera > Cynocephalidae > Galeopterus > Galeopterus variegatus. The sequence goes on from NW_007729008.1 coordinate 38,840, forward strand.
AGAGGGTAAAATAAAATATCAATAAATGTTTAGACATTTTCTTTTGATAGTGGACCCTGTGCAATTATTTTTCTCTTAAATTTCTGTTTTCTTCAAAATTGTCTTTACTGGGCAAATACAGCTTTAATGTCTTTATAAACATAAACCTAACTTTTGCCTGAGTCAAAGGTTACAATCTGTAAATAATTAAAGAATAATTAGTTGGTACTACAAAACCAGTTATTTTCCCTTCTCTTCAACCAGTATCAGGGTCTCCCTGTGGCCTGAGGTCAACGGCCTATGCCCTGGCGGTGACATACAGAGAGCTCAGAGCACAAATGCAACAGTTAGCTTTCAGGTTAAGAAGCCAGTACTCTGACTGGGTTGAAAACCTGTAGCTCAGCAAGCTCTCCATGCCACCATGCCCCTCTGACCTCTAATCTCTACTCCCTGGGTCACGTAGTTTCCACCCAACTGCTAAGCATCCACTTTCCCCCACTTCATGGAAGCATGCACAGGGCAATGAGAGCCTCAGCTCTGAATAGCTCAGCTTTGCAGCTGACCCCATTTTGACTTTGTGCCCTAAGACTGATGACAGGGTACCTCTCCCAGGCCTCTTGGCTAAATTCCAGGCCCGAGTTTCCTGACTGTGGCTGGTACCCAGTTCTTCCAAGAGCAGGTGTTTCTGCATCAGCACCACATGGGAGACTGTAGGAAATGCAGAATCTCATGTGCACCCTGCACACACTTAATCAGAACAAGATGCCCAGGAATTCTGTATGTACTTTAGTGTTTCTGCATCAGCACCACATGGGAGACTGTAGGAAATGCAGAATTTCATGTGCACCCTGCACACACTTAATCAGAACAAGATGCCCAGGAATTCTGTATGTACTTTAGGGTCTGAAAAGCATTGCTCTAGATGACTAAGGACAAGTGACCACACCACCCATTGTCTGAATATTGGCATGAGGTTGGTCACCAGAGTGACGGAGCCTGCCTGCTCTCTTCCATCCTCCCACCATCACTAGAGATGAGCTTTCTAAAGGCCAGTCTGATCATGCTTGAAATTCTAGAGTGGCTTCTAAGAACAGCAAAAACAGCTTCTACAAGCCTTGCCAGCCACATCTCCTACTGGCTGTCACCTCCTACTCTATGCTCCAGCCACAGAAACTATCTGTGGTTGCTGGAAAGCAGCAGTTACCAAGGATTCTGGTTTTTATTAACATAAATTTCCCTAGTATATTAATTTCTTTTAAATAGTATCAGAGTGAATACATAAAAGACTCATAATAGGTCACTGCCTCCAGGGAAGGGGTCTTGGGTAAGAGGAGAACTTTTTCTTTTCTTTTCCCTCTTTTTCCATCTGCATGTATTAATTTTGCAATTAAAAAAAAAAACAAATACCACTCCCTAGAAGAGAACAAGGCAGGTTCAGTCACTAGAGATACACATAGCTATTTTACTGCTACTGACTTCAGAGTGTTCATGTGCCTTTGAAAGTATTCAATAGAGACTGTGGGAAACTTGCTGAATAATTCATATAATTTCAGTAGTAAAACCACTGAAAAGTCAAATATATCCTTCACAGTTCCTTAAAAACGTCATTAACAATATTTTTTCTTTAAACATTTAAACATTTTAGTTTTTCTTTTTTTTTTTTTTTCCTTTTTGTCTCTTTTTTCATGACCGGCAACGGATCGCAACCCTCAGTGTCGCGCCTGCACCGGCCCGGGACCGGCAACGGGATCGCAACCCTCGGTGTTGCTCCCTGCACCTCGCTCAGCCAGTGAGCGGGAACCGGTCTGTATGTGGGATCCGAACCCTCGGCGGGAGCGCCACCGCGCTTCCCAAGCGGCGCAATGTAGCAGTGCGCCACCGGGCCGGCCCAACATTTTAGTTTTTCAAAATTATTCCTAAATTCTAAACTGTGAGATTCTAAGTTTAAACATTAAAATACGTAGTACTAAAAGAAGTCCTTAACTAGTGTGGGTTATTCATCTGATGACACCCAGCTTTTAAAGACTACTCCTTAATTCAACAGAAACTAATGGAAAGCCTGCCATGTTGGGGGCAGGTGCTCGGTATGTGCTGTAAGGGTGCCTATTTATGCCTTCTTCAAGCCAATATTCACTGACCTATCACCACATTCCACTCATATATATATATATTATCCACATAAATCTGCATGCTGCTACTGTAGTTACTTTTCAAAACCATAATTTAAATTTTAACTTATAAAATTATATAACCACAACCCAAATGAAAAAAGTAATCTTATTTTTAAAACCAACCATTTAAATGAAGGCTACCCAAATTTTTCTTACCTATATGAAATAATGTTTGCTTTCTTTATTTGCAAACCTTTTTAGAAACTTCTTATCTGTTCCCATTTTTTTTCCTTTTCTTTTCTTTCTTTCTTTCTTTTTTTTTGGCAGTTTGCCAGTGTGGAGATTTCTGAACCTTTGACCTTGGTGTTATAACACTACTCTAACCAACTGAGCTAATTGGCCAGACCTTGTTCCCAATTCTAAAGTCCAAAAACAGATTATAAATGTTTCTCCAGGCACATTCCAAAAAATGAGTCACCTTATTTTAATATTTCGTCAGTACATGATTCCAAGTAGAAAAAGAAAATTAAAGTCCTCAGAAAACTTATATTTAGATGCTTACTTTAATAATCATTTTACATCCATTCTTTTCTATTCTTATATGGGACACTTAGATGTGAGACCTTTGATTCGTCTGCTAAAATGAATCAGACAAAAATTCTATTCTTTAGAATGTAGTTGCTACTGAGGTTTTAAAAGGACAAGAAGAAAATAATTGATAAACTGAATCTCAAAAAGATAAGAGAATAGCAAGGGAAAAAAATGAAGACTAAGTCAATCATAGCCAAAGTTGATAGATCTCAGCCTGAACTAACTTTAGACACTGATATCCAGTTCCTAAACTGAATGCAATTCCTCTCCTTGATTCCCTCCAAAATCTAAAAGTCAAACCAAAGAGTGAATAGTTAAGTTTTAAGGTACAGATACTTGATTTCATATACCCTTGGAAAATTTTCTTTCTTTAAACTGGACAATAAATTCTTGTATTTCATATTTTGGATTTTTTAAAAATTAAAATATTAACATACCTGCTCGGTTTTTACAAGTAGCTTTAAAACCAAGGCAGGTACAGTAACCACAGGACAAGATGCTCAACATCACTGATCAATGGGGAAATGCAAATCAAAATTACGGTGAGACAGTTACCACCTCACACCCATTAAGATGGCTACTATAAAAAAAAAATAACAGAAAATTACAAGTGTTGACGAGGATGTGGAGATATTGGAACCCTTGTGCACTGTTGGTAGAAAGGCGAAATAGCACAGTTGCTGTGGAAAACAGTATGGTGGTGCCTTTAAAAATTAAAAATGGAATTATCATATGACCCAGCAATTCCACTTCTGAGTACATCCCAAAAAGAACTGAAATATTGAAAGAGATATTTATACACCCACGTTCATGGCAGCATTATTCACAATAGCTAAAATGGCAGAAGCAACCCAAGTGTCCATCAACAGATTAATGGATAAACAAAATGTGGTATATACATATAATGAAATATATTCAGCCTTAAAAAAGAAGGAAATTATGACATATGCACAACTTGGGTGAACCTTGAAGACATTATGCTAAGTGAAATAAACCAGTCTCAGAATGACAAATACTGTATTTCTACGAGGCACTTAGAGTAGTCAAAATCACAAAGATAGAAAGTAGAATGGTGGTTGCTAGGGGCTGGAGGGGAAATGGGGAGTTATTGTTTAATGGGTACAGAGCTTCAGTTTTACAAGATGAAAAGAGTTATGGATACAGAAGGTGATGATGATTGCACAACATTATGAATGTATTTAATGCTGCTGAACTGTATGCTTAAAAATGGTTAAGACAGTAAATTTTATGTTATGTGTATTTTACCAAAAATTTTTTTTAAATTAGAAAAAAAAAAAAGGCAAGTAAATTTATAAGGAAGATAGAAAGCTTGGCCCAATTCCTACATAAAAAGCAAATATTATCTCATGTATAATCTTCACCTCAGATGGTAATAAAAAGATAATGTAAAACTAACCAATACTCTTGAGGACCACAGGCATATTTCATTTCAAAAGCTTAAGAGAGTGCAAGTAATCAGAACCATTTGACAAGATACCTGAATAAATGAAGCGCAGAATGTCTGATAAACAAGAACAGAAGAGGACGTCTTTAACAATGACTCGTAATGGTGGGTTGCCTGAAGATTCCTGGCTAGCACCTGGAAACGCAGTATCTCTGTTTATAGCAAAGAGATCCTGGGTAGTTCGGATGATACTGGAATCCTGAATGTCATTGGGACTCTTCACATTGAAAAGCAGCATGAAAACATGGCTTACAGCACAGAGAACGATCTTGTGGGCCTCTACCACTTCCTTTAGATCTGGGTTGTAAAATACCACGTCCACACACTGGCAGCAGAAGAGCAAGTTATTTAAGTCAGCGTTATAATGTGATGCTTCGGCCTTTAAGACAGGCATTTTTTCTGTTTCAAAAAAGAAAAAAATAATAAACTACTCTTTAGGTCTGCAGACCCAATAATTTCATTTTTACTTTAAACACAACAAAACCATATTTTTGAATAATATTAGAAATTGCAATATTTGATTATTTTTGACCTACAAAAATAGCAATTTTGTATAGCTTAACCTAACTTGTGAACATATATTGTACAAACTATAGATTCATGGACTGTAGAATTTTATAACAAACACACACAAATACTGTGTTTATATTTTATGTGCAAATGACATAGGAGCAATAAAATAACATTTCCTATTATTTGTATGTCCTCCAAAAAAAATATTCCTCCAAATTTTGAACTTCAGTATTTCAATTATCATTGTTATCATTCTTTACTTCTACCTGATAAAAAATTTGAAGTATTGAATAAGTTTTGAAGAACCCAATCTCACATCTGAAGTCCTTCCCCTCCTGGAAACAGAAGGGGAGGTGGAAGGCAAAGCTGCTGAAATTCTGCAATTTCTCAAAGTTAGGGCTCAGAGTCTGGAACTCTATTGTTTGAAAACATCTTAAGCATCTTATTTTGATCCTAAAATTAGTATTTTTTCCTCCTGGTAAAACAAATTGCTTCCTAGAACAAGCTCTTTCCACTCAGTGCACCTCCCTAAAAGTGTTGACTGAGCTCCCTAATTTCTAAAAGAAGATATAACCTTCCATTTACTAGTTTGACTACCAGCAAAGAGAGATTAGCCCTCAGGCGATTCAGAATACCCACACTCCAGGTCTTCATCGCTGACTTTACCTAAAAATGCCATCTCATTTTTATCCAAAGCCTAGCTGAGGAAAGGGATATTTGTGAAGCATTGCTTGAAAGATATGCAATCCCCTAAATCAGTGGAATTCAAACTTCTTTAGCAATGAAAATATTTTATTCTAAAGAAAACCCCTGTTTTAAATCTACAAAACAGATAATAAAGTGCTGGGGCCAGGCTCTCCTTACACTCTACCCCAGTCCATCCTCCTTCCCACTGCCTGGGGCACCTTCTCAGAACCTTAAATGATAAGAACCCTCTGAAAACCATGTGCCCCAGAGCCCAGGATCTTTCCTTAGGGCAAGTCAGCTCCGGAACAAATGTGTGTCCCAACTGTGACTTCCTGGACCCCTGGGTTAGGTCTAGAGTTAGACCCACATCTCTCTTAGCAGAAGGGTACAAGAAATAGCCTTGTGAAAGCTGAGATTGCATTTGCTGAAGGGACATTTTGAAGGCCCTGTACACTCATCTAGTGCCCACACCTGAAATTTCTTTTAGTGCTAAATGGCATGAAATGTTTTGCTTTCTCTAAGGAACTGCTATGTTTTCTCTTCTTTATCAATAAGAACTAAGAACTAGGTAGCTATCTACATTATTTATTTGGTCATTTCCCACCCATCTTCTGATCCAGAAAGTACTTAAGACCCTGGGTTTGCTGCATACAGACCATGTCCTCCCTTTAACTTTGCACACCAGGAATTTTAAAGTCAAGTGTGTATCATTTATGGTCCATTTATTGAATGTGTAGACGTTGGCTAATAAAGGCACCTGGTTGTTCAAGCTGAGGTGGTCTTATTCCATGAAACGAGTTGCTCATTTTTCTTTTCTTCATTTTTTCACTTGTCTTCTGATTTAAGGCTTGAATCATAAAATACTCCAACTAAAATATGAATCAAATTTGAATTAAAGGTCCAACAAAAGTATATATCTGACATAATTATTTGCACCCCAAATCACATTTGCTAAATGTTTTTAATGTCAGTACCATGTATATGTATGCATTAGCAAACACTTATAAACCATTTTTTAACTTTAAAAAAATGTATATAGTGGAACAGACTGTGCCTTGTCTAAATACATATACTATTCATCTAAGAAGAAATTGTTTGTTCTCTTGAATAATAAAGAAAGCAAGCACTACAACTGTGCGGCTGTCAGTAATTTTCCTAGGGAGCAAGCTCCGCAGTTAATACTAGTCAAAGTCCAGACAGGAACATATCAGCTAGGAAACTTCACTTATTGCTCCTGAACAAATTTCTTTGAAATCTGTCCTTTACTTAACAAATGAAAAATCTCATCCACATGCAATTAACATAGGTCCAGGCCTTTGCCCTACCTTGCGAGGCTTGGGGCAAAAGTACAAATGGAGGCCCACCCACCACATAAAGATTTAATATTAAAGATTTCAATGTTGTAAATCAAGAAAGCAAACTTTTATGTAAAAGATATTCTGTACTCCTGCTTTGACAAATATATCATCATAAAAGCCTGCCACGCCAGACTTAGATTTACATCCTCAAACTCATGAGAGGTTTGCTCTACAAAAAAACTCTTGGAATTGATAAATGATTTCAGCACAGTAGCAGGATACAAAATCAACACACAAAAATCAGTAGCATTTCTTTTCTCCAATAGTGAACTGGCAGAACGAGAAATCAAGAAACCCTGCCCATTTACAATAGCCACCAAAAAAATAAAATATTTAGGAATTGAGTTAACCAAGGATGTGAAAAATCTCTATAATGAGAACTACAAACCACTGCTGAGAGAAATTAGAGAGGATACAAGAAGATAGAAAGATATCCCATGCTTTTGGATTGGAAGAATCAACATAGTGAAAATGTCCATACTACCCAAAGTGATATAAAAATTCAATGCAATCCCCATCAAAATTCCAAAGACATTTTTCTCAGAAATGGAAAGAACTATCCAGACATTTAAATGGAATAACAAAAGACCACACATAGCCAAAGCAATGCTGAGCAAAAATAAAATAAAACTGGAAGCATAACACTCCCGACTTAAAGCTATACTACAAAGCTATAATAACCAAAACAGCATGGTACTGGCATAAAAACAGACACACAGATCAATGGAATAGAACAGAGAATCCAGAAATCAACCCACACACTTACTGCCATCTGATCTTTGACAAAGGCACCAAGCCTAATCACTGGGGAAGGGACTGCCTCTTCAGCAAATGGTGCTGGGATAACTGGATATCTATATGCAGGAGA
>NW_007729008.1:47411-60835 GCF_000696425.1 Galeopterus variegatus
AATGGCTAAAATCCAAAAGACTCTGAACCATAAATGCTGGCGAAGTTGTGGAGAAAAAGGAACTCTCATACATTGTTGGTGGGACTGCAAAATCGTGCAGCCTCTATGGAAAATGGTATGGAGGTTCCTCAAACAATTACACATAGATCTGCCATATGACCCAGCTATCCCACTGCTGGGAATATACCCAGAGGAATGGAAATCATCAAGTCGAAGGTATACCTGTTAATAAATAAATTCACACACACACACACACACACACAATCGGGGTGGGGAGAAGATATAACAACTACAATTACTTGAAGTTGATATGACAAGCAAACAGAAAGGACATTGTTTGGTGGGAGGGAGGAGAGGGAGGAGGGAGGGAGGTTTTGGTAAGGGGCCACAAAAATCAACCACAATGTATATCGACAAAATAAAATTAAAAAAAAATAAAAAAATAAAAAACAAAGAAACAAACAAAAACTCATGAGGTGTTTGTGGAGCACAGAGAGCAAGCACTGGCCCCTAACTCCTGGGCCCCAAGACCATCCCTCCTCCGTGTACCCCTTGCTCCATCCCATGCCTCAAGGGCTTTGTGCACACAAGCGTATGTCCAAGCTCTGTCCACTCTCCCCTCCCCCACTCCCCATAATTCTCACCCCGTAGCCACCTCGCAGGCCTAGGGGTGCACACAGCAATGCAGTCCTTCAGGAGGACAGACCCAGAAAAGAGGCCTGCACAGGCCCAGGAAACAGACTCAGGACCAGTAGCCAGAGAATTCTGGGGTCCTGGGTTTTGGAGCACAGTCACAGCACTACCCAACAGAACTTTCCGTGTTGATGAAAATAATCTGTAATATCCATGATATACAATAGAGTAGCTACTAGTCCTGTGTAGCTACAGAGCACCTGAAATGTGGCTAGCAGAGGAACTAAATTCTATTTTGGTTTCTTTTATTGCAATTAATTTAAATATAAATAGCCACCTTTGGCCAGTGGCTACCACACTGAATGGTGCAGGTCTAGAAGGAGGGGGATACCAGCTCCGGGTGGGCACATTCCCTTGGCTCCATTGACACGAGCTCTGTGGAGAGGGGTACAACTGGAAGGAGGCAAGATGGGGCTCTCTAAAGGGCAGGTGACCCTCCTGCCCAGGTCTGAAGTAGGACTGCACAGCTCTTCATCTCTGACTCCTAAACCCAAGCTTTTAATTATTCCTTTTACTCTAATATTATCATTTCCACCCATATTCTTGCAAGTTCCATTATTTCATATACTCACGAACTCAACTGTACTTTACTATACAACAGTCTACAAAGAGATCATTGTGATCTTACTTCCACATTCTCACCAAGTCTTGAGTTAAGGAAAAGAGAAACTGTACCGTCTTTCTACCAGTCTTGACCACATCTTCAATCTCCATCATGCCTCTAACCCTAACTGCAACATTAGGTATTAGGAAGAAAGAGAAACAAGGAGGGGAGAGAAGAGAGGAAGTTGTAAGGTGGAAAGAGTGAGCCTCAGTAATTCAGGCTCAGGATCCTGGAATAGGGAGCAAGGAGACTCAAGGTCCCAAGGGAACCAGCCTCCTCTTCAACAAAGGAAACCACATCCAACCAACGAAACCAACAAATGAAACTTCTCAACAAATAAAACCAAACCATTTTTTTCCTCCAACTCCCTCGGTATTTCAGGGAAATACATGATTCTGGGCCCAGTTAAGATTTTTTTAAAGCTACTACAACATAATGTGCTTGACAGGAAAATTAGATTTCACCTCTATCTTTCCACCCACTTCTTATCACTATAAATAAAATGACAAAAGTTTCTCAGAGTCATTGCTAATATCAATATTATGAGTATGTCTTCCTTAATGCTGTGTTATTAATGTTTCTTTACATTACTGGGTGAGTAATAGCCATTTATATTTGGTAGAGATCAGTACCATTTATATTTCATTCTTATTTTACCCAGTTTAGTTAACTTTAGAACAAACGAAATTTCTATGGTAATCTTTGGAAACCTCAACATTTCAACATAAATTTACATAATAAATATTCTGGTATATTGGAAAAAGTATTCGATAAAGACCTAGGGAACTGATGGAGAATTCCAAAGTGTTCCTGCTTTCACGTAGGGTTTTCTTTGGTTTTAACCTCTCATCGATGTTTATCAGATTTGTCTGCTGAGAGCAGTCATTTCTTGGAGCGTTGGAAAGATATCTCCAAAGTTAGTAAATTCTTAAGTGATACAACTACCCAGTATTCTCCAAAAACCTTACAGTCCTAAAATGATAGGGTAGGTGCCATGTGTTAAGATAAGATGAGCCTCCAAATGACTGCAGGACTAATAAATGCCACCACAAACAAGCAAGCAAACCCTGGCTCTCCACAGTCCCACAAGAAGCCATCTGTATATTATAAGTAGTTCGCCTGAATACATTTGAGCTACAACAAGATTAGGAGGATATGAAACCTTGCCAAAGCATACACAGAGAAAGAGAAATTATTCTTTTCAACAAGTAGATGGGAATGAAAGCGAACTTTCAGGGTCCGCTGGTTCAGCCAGGCTTGTTCAGCTGTATAAAGACCACTATTAAAGCTGACATCAGAGGTTTGTGTAAGTTAATATGCTTCTGATATGCATGACAAAGACCAATAAAGTGTTACCCAGTGAAAAATTCCAAAATATCATACTAGGCAATACACAATGTTTCATTTGGAGAAAAAAATAAATTTGTAATTTTACTCTGATAAAACCTTTGCTACTTACTCTCATTTTCTCAAGGTTAAGACTAATCATGCCTTTAAAACTAAAGTTCTAACTGATGTTCTAGAGAATTGCTAAAGAGCCAGCCTAACACATTACTTTATACATAAGAGGAATTTCCACTTACCACTAATCATGCCTTTAAAACTAAAGTTCTAACTGATGTTCTAGAAAATTGCTAAAGAGCCAGCCTAACACATTACTTTATACATAAGAGGAATTTCCACTTACCACTCCTCCAAAATATTTTCCTATATAGAAGTCATCGAGGCTGTGCAGTTCAAGATAGGTAGCTCCTAGTTCTTTAGCCAGTTGGATCCCTTCAGTCGTACTAACACAGCTACCTCTGTCTGAGGTACACAGCGGGCACGTACAAGGTAATTCTTCTGAGAAAATGAATTTGAAAAAAAGAGCTTTGAAATTAAACAGAAAAAAAAATGTACATAGACAATCCAAACATTAAACAACAACTTAAGAGCTCAGACCAAAACCACAGTTCAAGAGCACTCAGTACATCCATTATTCACTAGACCTTTATATCCTAGCCCTGATTCAGATGAGAGCTACACCTATGGAGGGGGTCTAACCTTGGACAAAGTTGCTTCCTTCAGCAGAGAGTAAGGCTGGAGAAGGGACTCAGCTGTGTGCCATCAGCAGCCAATAAGCCCAGTAACTGAGAGTGTAAGGACAGTGGCCCCGAAAGGGCATTTGAGCAACTACCCACAGAACGTACAACAAATTTCCTACCAATGAACTGCAAATAGATGGAGCACATATATGTCCATATGGGGTGCATACTAAGGAAGGATATTTAGTGCACGAGCATACTGCATACTACATATGTAATGAAGGACATGCGTATGTGCTCACACACACACACAGACACACATGCCAGATAGTTTTATTAGTTAATTAATTAATTTCTATTCATTTATGTACTAAAAAAAAAAAGCTTTGTTTTTATTGGTTATGAATATTCATGAAGTACAAAGCAAATTGTCACCAATCATATCAGATAATTTTAAAACTAAAATGATCCTAGAAAATGTAAAAGCAAAAGCTCAGATTAGAATTTATGGCATAGTTTAGTGAACCTAAGCTAACTTTAGCTTCCTTGAAATCATTTTAGAGCTCAGAGACCGTGTATTCACATCCTCATTTTACAAAGGAGGAAACTGAGGCTCAGGTAGGTTATGTGACTGGTCCAAGCTTTCTTGTGAGTTAAAGATGGAGAAACAATAATAAAATTGTGACTTGCTCCATCTCATAAATAAAAGTGACATCAAAAGGTGAGAAAAAATTTTAGTTTGAGTGAAGAATGATAGACTCCAAAGATACAGTGGTTTAAAAATTAAGCTCAGTTTCACTAAACTATGCCATATATCTGAGCTTTTATTTTTACTTTTTCTAAGACCATTTTAGGTTTGAAGCAAGTAAAGCTTTCATACAGAATTTAGCCTATCTTGAAAAATAACATGTTGGAATTTCACATATCTTTGCAGAGACTTCATAAACAGTGCCTTTGATTTTCTGAAGACAGAGGCCTTCTTGTGTCTACAAAGGTCTCCTTATGTTGATGGAATGGGGTGGGTAGGCAGATCATCTTATTAAACTTTATTTCTGGATAAAAATCAAGCAAAGGCAGTATAGTTTCAAGTAAAAAATGAAGTGAACATAATGTAAAATAATTTTTTAAAAACAACCCTGATTTGAGGGAAAAATACAACTGATTTCAGGTTTAAGCCAGCTGAGCAGGTTTTCCATCGTGTGGCTGCAAGCATCTCACTGACACACATTCCTAGAAAGCTCCTCCTCATAGCTAATCCTTGTACCTCCTCTACATCACTAAAGACATTTCTTTTTGTTCACTCACCAAAGAGGAAAAATATACACCATATTATGCTATAACTAGTTGCCACTTAGCTACCTACCTTTCATCTGGATTCTGAAACATTATTTCTTAAAATCTTCATAGGTTTTTGTTCCTACTTAGCTATTGGAGATTCTCTTCCATATTCTTCGATATCAATCAGTTATATAATCTAAGACTCTAAGTAAAGGTCTAATTGCGTTGGGTACAGCAGGAGAACCAACAAAACATTTCTGGATCAAATAAATTTACATTAGGCATTTTATGAGGAACAATCAAAGGACACAAAATAATTTTAAATTGTGGTACCTCATGGTCACCTTGACTTTACGAATCAGAGTGCTACACTTCTAGCTAACATTGTAGTCTTTTTTTTTCTTACATGTTATCTTTTAAGATGTTATCAAATGTTTATTTTTTAAAAAAGCAAACACAGTATAACTCTGGCAATTCAAATGAATGGCATTTCTTTCAAATAGTGGCTTTGGGAACCTGTAGGGTGATTCTTACAATGTTGCCACTGCTTGAAAGTTTTAGAAATTCTTTTTAAAAATTCTAGCCTAGCAATGCACCAGGCTCCATCAGAGCTTCAAAAACAACTGAAAGACAGGATGCCCGTCTTCTGGGAACTTAAGGCTGTGAATACATCCTAGCCATGTTCTAAAAAATAATTCTTTTTTAAAGACAGATTCAATATTTAGTAAAAGCCAAAAATCTATTCAGAGTCAAGTATGATGTCTTCAAGTCAAGCTTGTCAAAAACACGTGTAACAAAGGGAAGAGATGAGACTGATTATATTTGCTGAATGAATTCCAAAAAGAGTTTCAAGAGAACTACCAGGACAGCACCCAGCAGTTTCGTGTATTGCAAGGGATGGAGTTGGGGGGAAGCGGAGGCAATAAAGGTTCTTGAGTTGAATAGCCAGATTGAGCTTTGTAATTACAGTACTTTGTAATCACATCTTATATGATAAATTAATGTCATCTTGTTAGTGAAATTGATTTTTTCACTTCCTTAAATCATTCACTCACGGAACAAATGTTTACTGAGCACCTACCACACATCAGGCAGGTACTAGGGATATAATGATACAAAGATAAAAGCAACTCATAGTCAACCGAGCCACGACAGACAGGACTGCAAACAATTACAACGTAGTATAATAAGTACTAAAATGAAGGTGTACAAAGTCACCATGGGAACAGAGGAGAGGACATTAACTCTGCCTGGGGGTATTGTGGATAACTTCATAGAAAAGGTAACGACTTGAAAGATAAGGATAAATTTGCTATGCAGATATGATAGGGCTGTGTAGAGGGACACTCTGGTTAGGGGATATAGCATATGCAGAGGCTCAGATATGAGGAAAAAAGAAACATTTCTTTTCACTTTCAAGCTAAGCCCACAATGCGATCTCCCCTACCTGCCAAATCAGAGAAATGGTCAAATACAGTGAGGGGAGGGGGAAAGAAAGGAGAAAAGGAAGGAAAAGAGGGAGGAAGGACTGAATATACAGCAACACTCAAAAAGTATAGAGGAGATCTCAACAGCCCAGAAACTAAGAGTGCCTGAGAGAACAGGGGCAGATAGCACAGGGCCAAACACACACATAATGATGCTGAGAGCATGGCGGGACCTCATGCAGGAACCACTGCAATGTCAAGAGTGCTCACTGCTCAGCAATAGGGGGAGCACGGAGTAGGAGGGGCCCCAAAGGCAACTGCCTGGAGATTAGCTGGAGCACTCCAGCGGAAGTAGGTGGGCCTGCTGATCTTGTGTGTATTTCCACTTCCACCCTAACCCCCAGACAGCAGTTGGGCAGAGGGATAGGAAAACACCAATCCAACAGGGCAAATAAACTGCAAAAGTAGGCAAATTAGGAATTACACGTTATTTGAGAAACATCCATACCATGAAATAAAGTCTCATCAAATGGAAAGACTTAAATTCTTTCTTAAAACCAGATAATAGATCAATCAAAACAGAATTATTAAGTATAATTAATTATCCTGAGAGGTTTTTTTAAAAAGTATTTGCATTCTTAAGACAGGATTATGAAATTATGAAAAGAACCAATTAGAGATCTTGAATATGAAAAGCAGTTGAAATTAAAAATTTAATAAAGCAGAACAGCAGAACAGACCCAGCAGAATTAATGTGTGGGCTGGAAAAAAAGGCCAAGGAATTCTCCCATAATGCAATACAAGGAATAAAGGGATGGAAAATATAAAAGAAAAATAACAGAATCAGATGGGAAATCCAGAAGTTTCAACATCAGTCTAGTAAGAGTCCCAAAAGGTAAGAACGGAAAAAATCGAGGGATGTTGATGGAGTTTGGATGTGTTGTCCCCTCCAAAACTCACATGGAAATTTGATCCCCAGTGTGGCAGTGTTGGAAAATGATTCATGGGGGCATATCCCTCATGAATGTATTAGTGCTCTCCCTATGTGGGGGGATTAATGAGTGAGATCTTGCTCTATCAGTTCCTGTGAGAGCTGGTTGTTAAAAAGACCCTGGCACCTCCCCTCTCTCTCTCTTGCTTCCTCTTGCCATGTGATCTGCTTGTACCCACCAGCTGCCTCACGCTTTCCACCATGAGTAGAAGCAGCCTGAGGCCCGTGCCAGATGCAGCTGTCCCAGAATCGTAAGCTAAATAAACCTCTGTTCTTTATAAATCACCTAGTCTCAGGTATTTCTGTTATAGCATGACAAATTGGACTAATACAGAAAATTGGTACCAGGAATAGGGTGTTGCTATACAGATACCTGAAAATGTGGGAACGGCTTTGGAACTGTGTAATAAGCAAAGGTTGGAAGAGTTTGGAGGACTTAGAAGAAGACAAAAAATTGAGGGAAAGTTTGGAACATTTTAGAGACTGGCTAAATGGCTATGACCAGAATGCTAATAGAAATGTGAACAGTAAAGGCCATGCGGATGATAAGATTTCAAATAGAAATGAGGAACTTATTGGGAATTAGACAAAAGATAACCCTTGCTACACCATAGCAAGGAACTTGGCTGCATTGTGTCCATGCCTTTGGACTTTGTGGAAGTTGGAACTTAGGAGCTGTGAACCAGAGTATCTGGTGGAAGAAATTTCCAAGCAGCAAAGCATTAAGGAAGCTGCATGGTTACTTCTAACAGCCTACTCTGAGTTATGGCGGCAAAAGCATGGTGTAAAACCAGAATTTAAAAGGAAAGCAGAATGGAAAGATTTGGAAAATCTGCAGCCTGGCCATGTGGTAGAGAAGCAGAGAGCAGGAGAAAAATGCAAAGGGTGAAGCAGATAAACTGTTTGCTAAAAACACTAGCTTGATGATGAGGCAGCCAGATGCTAATAACCAGGACAACGGGAAAAAAGCCCAAAAGGCATTTGAGAAGTCTGGAAGGGTGCCCCATCCATCACAGGCCCTGAGGTCTAGAAGGACTGAGTTGTCCTGGAGGACAGACCTGGGGTGCAGCTGCCCTCAGGAACCCGCTCCCTGCATCCCAGCTGCTTGGGCTGGAGCAGCCCTGCCTCAAACGGCCCCAAGTGTGGTTTGTGCAGCAGCTCTGGAGAGTAGAAGCCGAAACCTTAGAACCTCATTGGCATCCACATCATGTTAAGTCTGCAGGGTGGCAGAATATGACAGCAGTGGAGGCGTGGCAGCCTCCACCCAGATTTCAGAGGATGTATGGAAAAGCCTGGGGGCCCAGGCAGAGACCTGCTACAAGGGCAGAGCCACTGCAGAGGCCATCTACTAGAGCAATGCCGAGCAGGAAAGTGGGGTCGGAGCCCCCACAGGGAGCCCCACTAGGGAAATGTCTAGTAGCACTAAGGCAGCAAGGCTGCCACCAGGACCCCAAAACTGCAGGGACACTGGTAACGTGCAATGCAGGCCTGGAAAAGCCACAGGCACCAGCACAGCCCAATGGGCTGCACCTGGCAGAGCTGTGGGAATGAAGCTGTAAGATGCTTTGGGGCCCAGATGCCCAATTGTGCCCAGGATGTAGGACTTGGAGTCAAAGAAGATTATTTTGGAGCTTTAAGACTTAATGTCTGCCCCGCTGGGTTTCAGACTTGTTTGGGGCCTGTTTCTCCTTTCTTTTGGCCTATTGTTCCTTTTTGAAATGGAACTGTATACCCAATGTCTGTTCCACCATTGTATCTTGGTAATAGATAAATTTGTTCTTGATTTTTACAGGTTCACAACTGGAAAGAGTTTGGCCTTGGGTCTCAGATGAGACTTTGGACTTTTAAGTTGGTGCTGGAACAAGCTAAGACTTTTGTGACTGTTGGGATAGAATAATTGTATTTTGCATGTGAGAGGGACATGAATTTTGGGGGGCCAGGGGCGAAATGATGGAGTTTGGATGTCTCCTCCAAAACTCACGTGGAAATTTGATCCCCAATGTGACAGTGTTGGAAAATGATTTAGTCATAGGGACAGATCCCTCATGAATGGATTAATGCTCTCCCTAGGTGGGGGGATTAATGAGTGAGATCTCGCTCTATTAGTTCCTACGAGAGCTGGTTGTTAAAAAGACCCTGGCACCTCCCCTCTCTCTCTCTTGCTTCCCGTCGCCATGTGATCTGCTTGTACCCACCGGCTGCCTGCCACTTTCTGCCATGAGTAGAAGCAGCCCGAGGCCCGTGCCAGATGCAGCTGTCCCAGAATCGTAAGCCAAATAAACCTCTTTATAAATCACCCAGTCTCAGGTATTTCTGTTATAGCAACACAAAACAGACTAATCCAGATGTGATATCAGAAGGAAACATAAAGTCAAGACTTTCCCAGATCTAAAGAAAGACAATAAATTCTTCAAGTAGTTCAGTGTGACTGGTATATAAGGCCTAAGTAATTGTGTCCTACAAGGTTCTAGAAGTAGTCAGAGGCTAGGTCATGAAGGATCTTGTATTTCAGGTAAGGATTTTACAATAGAACATCACTGACGTGAAATACAAATGCTGGATTGGAATACGGTATCAGTGGCAGCCCATGATTTAAAAAATATATATAATCTCTGGCTCTATCCAATGAAAGGGCCTAGAAACAATGACACCTAAAGTAATGAGCACCCTAGAACCCAGATCTTGGTTTCTAAATATCATTATTCACTAAAAGGAATGGCTGATTTTGCCTGCTCCAGCTCCCTGAAGAAATGGCTGATTCCAGAGCTGGAGCAGGCAAAATCTAAAGCAAGCCTAGAATATCTTCTGCCAGAAAATAAGGAAGTGTTTAAAAACTAATTGGAGCTAGCTTGAAAAGGCTCCTGCCAGACAAACATGGGGCAATGTGAACATCAGAAAGAATAACCGGGAAAGATTATAAAATACTGAATGTAAAAAAAACAAATCAATGAATCATAATAATTCTAAAAGAAAGATTAGGGAGCAGAGAGAATGGAAAGCTCGATGTACAGAAGAATTTCAACTAATAAGTGTAGAAGGAATGATAGAAAATCACTATTTTGTAAACACATTTATCATAACTGAAGAAATTATGCAAAATAATGGGCCTGGAATCTTTAAAAATGTCAATATCATAAAAGATACCCCCCCCCCAAAAACACTGGGGAACTGTTCTGAATTAAAAGAGAGTACAGAGACACGACAACTAAATGCAAAGTGTAATCCTTAATTGCATTGTGGATTGTGAAAAAAAACAGATATGAAGCACATTACTAAAACAACTGCGAAAATGTGAATATAGATTATATTTTAAATAACAGTATAATAAATAATAGTATATTACATTTTTTGAGTGATGATTTTATTATGGTTAATAGAAGAATGGCCTTGTTCTTAGATAATACATGCTGATGCAATTAGGAAAGAAGAAATCCCATAATGTTTACAATTTGCTCTCAAATAGTTCAGACAAAAAAGTGAGTGTGTGTGTGTGTGTGTGTGAGTGTGTTTATAAATTCTGGGATTCAATGTCCTATTCTTGTCAATTTTCTTAGGCTTGAAATTTTCCAAAATAAAAGGAGAAAAGTAGAAAGTTTCTGAAGGATTCAAAGCATTGAGAGTCATGATCTGACTTGTATTCTAGGATGATCATTCTGAGAGAATTTATGTCAGAAGGAGACAAACCAGGTATAGGAGACCAAAGGCAATTTACCACAAAGCTGATGAGCTTAAATTTTAAGGCTCTTGTGGGTCCTTTCCAAAGCCCTGGAAGGAACCTGGGCAATACATTCTTTCATGGGATCATATGCTATTGTAAAATTTGAAAAATAAGATATTTTAACTATATTTGGTTAAGACCACCATCTCTTTGCACTCCAACTCACTCCACCTTGTATCAGGCAGCTCTGGAGTAACTATGGGCATTTGGGGGATGCTGCTAACGAGAATTTAATTTTAGATTTAGTGACCTAATACTTGTAGTCACTTCCTTGTACAGTAAAGTGTTTGATAACTGTCCTAGTACAGAAGTGACTTTCAGGATGGCTTCTGCCACCCATAGGGCAGACTGATTTGGCGTCATGACACAAGGCTGCCAGGGGAAATATGAACACAACACAAACTATGTGCTGGACAAGAAAGATGTGGAGAGCGAAGAAACACGCTAGAAGAAAAACTGATTATCATTCTTTTCTTTCTATGAAAAATATCACAAAGTGCTATCATCTGAAGAGATATTCAAACTATGCAACCCACAAAATAGAAGAAAACTTAAAGAAGTATCAGGCTGTTCAAAAACAGAAATACTTTTTAAATGTTTGTGGTTATTTGAAAGCTTTTTAAATTTGCAATTTTTTGTCCTTTTCTCATTCTAAATAGAAATTTACTTTCGTACATATATGTGTCTATAATAATTTTGTGGATTTTTTCCTCATAAAGGACCTCCAAATTGTATAAGTTTGAGGTCCTACAAAAATTTCAAACTGCCCTTTTAGGAGATCAAAAAAGAAGTCCGCTATAACAGATAATTAAATGACAATCTGAAATCCAATGGAGAAAGCTGGGTCTAGGATGATTCTAGTTTGGGTGAATGATAGGTTTGTCATCATTCAACAAGGCAGGGCATTTAACTAGGAGGACAATGTCCACAGAGATATGGTCGGGAGAGAGACTGGAGCCAGAGAAACAGACTGGACAGTCATCAGTGTGTAAGCCAGGGCAACAGACTGGCAGATTCATGGTCTGGACAAAAGCACAAAGAGGTGAAGCCAAAAAATGGAACTCTGGGAAACAACTCCATGATGTGTTGGTACTGGTGTGTGTGGGGAATTGGGGAGTCAGTAATGAAGACAGAGAATTAAAAGAACCAGAAAAGAAAGAGTAGCTCCACTAAATGGAGGAGACATTTCAACATTTTCAAAGAGGGGATTGTTACTAAAGTGTATTAAATTTGGCAATAAAGATATAACTGGTATCTTGGTCTGTTTTGTGCTGCTAATAACAATACCATAATTTATAAAGAATAAATAAAAAGGTAATTTATATAACATAAATTTCTATGATAAATTTATATTTCATTATTATATATTATGTTTATATTATATATTATTATATAGAATATATATTTATATATTTTATACTTATAAATTATAAAATTTATAAAAATAAATAAAAAGGTAATTTATAAAGAAAAGAAATTTATTTCTCACTTTTGGATGCTGGGAAGTCCAATACCAAGGTGCTGGCATCTGGTGAGGGCCTTGTTGCTGCACCATCCCGTGATGGAACACAGAAGGGCAAGGGAGCGTTTTATTAGGAACCCTCTCCCATGATAATAACCTATTCCTGTGTTAATGTCGTTAACCCTCATGACCGAAGCACTTCTTAAAGGTCCCACCTCTCCACATGGTTGCACTGGGGATTAAGTTTCCAACACATGAACTTTGTGGGCCACATTCAAACCACAGCAAATGGCCACCCTGAGTGTGAACAAATTTGGTGTAATTGTGAAAGTCAAATCAGACTCATGACCGAAGCACTTCTTAAAGGTCCCACCTCTCCACATGGTTGCACTGGGGATTAAGTTTCCAACACATGAACTTTGGGGGCCACATTCATACCACAGCAAATGGCCACCCTGAGTGTGAACAAATTTGGTGTAATTGTGAAAGTCAAATCAGACTATAGTGGACTAAAGAATGAATAGGAAGTGAACTCAAGAAGTGTGGATAACTCTTCCAAGAATCATGGCCAGAAATAAAAAGACAGGGAAATAGAGGGGATGTCAGGTGTAGGTGGGTCAAGCCTGCTTTACTTTTATTTACTAATGCTAAACATACGTACCCTATGACCCAACAATGACAGTCCAAGGTAACAGCCTAAGCAGCATCAAAAAGAGAATGAATAAATTATGGTGCATTCATACAATGGAATAATATACTGCAAAAAAAGAACAAACTGAAGATAGCACATCAGGAATTAATCTCAAAAGTATCACACTAACTGAAATTAGCCAGGCATAAGACACTCCATACTGTCTAATTCCATTTGTATGAAGTTCAAGAATAGGTAAATCTAACCTATGTTGTTACAAGTCAGAATAGCAGTTACCTCTGAAGAAGGGTGTTATTAACTGGGAAGAGGCATGAGGGAGCTTTCCAGAGTACTGCAAATGTTCTAGACCTTGATCTGTGTGATGCTTGTGTGGATATATACATATGTAAAAATGAATTAAGCTGCACTCTAAGATGAGTGAACTTTATGTCCTTTGCTATACTTCAATAAAAAGTTAAAAAATTAATGAATAATAATAAAAATTTAAAGACAGCTTTACTAAGGAAACACCACTAAGATCTGTAAAATACCACCAATTCAAAGTGAATTCTGAGTTGGTCCTGAGATATTTGACA
>NW_007729008.1:61356-63644 GCF_000696425.1 Galeopterus variegatus
CCCCGGTCCGGTACGGGGGCAACACGGAGGGTTGCGATCCGTTGCCGGACATGGAAAAAGATAAAAAAAAAAAAAAGTTAAAAAATTAATGAATAATAATAAAACTTTAAAGACAGCTTTACTAAGGAAACACCACTAAGAAGATCTGTAAAATACCACCAATTCAAAGTGAATTCTGAGTTGGTCCTGAGATATTTGACAATATGCATAGCAGCAATGGTTAAAACCACCTGAACTGAATGAATCCATCAAACATGAAGTAAACAACCTTTTCTCTTAGGCAGCGTTGTCAGTGTTTTCAGTTCACTTGTTATTATCCACCTAAAAATCTGTTGCCAAGCCTACATCTTTTATGTGGATAATCTATCCTTCCCAGTTGGGTAGACCTTTAGATTGTCAAAAAGAGGCTCAGCCTAATGCCTCTCATATGGCAAAAGAACACCATTACTGACTTCCTTCACTACTGTAGAAGAGCAGTTTAGAAGACAGATCTGTGCCCATCAGAATCACAGCAGAAGTTTGTGATTTTCTCCTTTGATGCCTTGTTATCATTTCAAATGATGAATAGATAACAGCTGGCATTTGATCCCACAGTCATTTTGGTTTTTTATTAAAAAACAGAAACAACTTGTATTCATTGTTAATAAACTTAGCTCTATTTTAAATTAATATGGTACCTGCATACTCATTACAAAAAAGAAAATTAAATACTTACCATTTTGTCTGGTACCAACAGCAGCAATGATTACTGGAACTGAATTTAATGCTCTTTTTATCACTGGAATATAATTATCCTTTACTTCATGGAATGAAAACTTGTCGTTTACGTTGTATTTGATCACAATGATGTCAGCACTCCCAATTAGATTTCGAGACGTATACCAATCACTGTCAAAAATGTCCTAAACCAAAATACAAACAGCAATCTTTAGTCTACTCATCTTCAAATCAATCATGAAATAAACTGTACGTAACATTTAGTTTAAATTTGTTGCTATATTTTAATTTTTGGAATTCCTAAAAAATTTACTTCTAAATACATAACCACATAAAATTAAAAAGGTTTGAAGTCTGCCAACTGTATTTTAAAAATTTTTTATTTATTCATACAGCCTAGGCAACTATACACATGAGATCTGGAGAATTCCTGAGTCTGATGAAATAAGCAACCTCTTTCGATATTTGTACTTAAAAATAAGCACTTTAAAATTATGCTGTTTTTATCACCTGATAATTTCAAAAATGTAATACTGTGGCATTAGGTGCAAGAGCATCAGTATTAGTAACGAAGCTTCAAAGGATTTTCTGTGACCCAGTTAGACACTGTAGGATTTTCCAGTGTTTTGGATTGCAATGCACTGTGAATTCTGTGGAGCTCCATCCATTTTATTCATATTTTCAAATTCAAATGTACTTTTCAACTTTATCCAACCTTTTGATAGCACCATATATGTATAGTATATATGTGGGTTTGGGGGACATATACCTCCATAAAAACATACTGTGTATTACAAGGTGTTCACATGGTAAGAAATACACTCATATTTGCTATTCATGTATTTTGCTCATATAAATTAAAAGTTCAGGATAAACCTTTCTAGTTTTGAAATTTTTACTTTTGTACTACAAAAGTAAATTTATATTTAGAATTGGGGCCATAATTTATTTAGGCCCTGTAATTTTTTTATAGCCCCTATTCTTTAAAAAATCTAGTGCCTGCACATTTTAAAACATAATTTAAAGAAAATAATTTTTCAAAGTTTTTGTATGAATAGTGGTATAAGGAAAATATGTTTCTTAATTCCACTACCAAATAAGAACAGGGAGCTTTCTTCTCATTTTCTAGTTAACTATCAATCATTATTTGTCCTTTCATATGGCCTCTGGTATAATTTTCCAGGATGTAATATAGCTAAATTAAGGAAGTAGACAGCTGGATGTAGCTAACAGTTCCAAAAACTGTTGGGCTGAGAAAGTCTGCTCTTTGAAATATGAGTCCAAAACAGGGTTAATAGTGTTTGAATCAACCAATCAAGATCTATGTGACAGAGCTTTTTTCTATGACTGAAAATTCTTGGAGTGTTATACAGCAATGCCCTTTTGCACAGAGAGCTTCTCATCAGTGGCTCCCCCCAATTCTCTATATACTCTCAACCTGCCCATCTACCACAAGTACACTCAGAGTAGCAAGAATTGCAGAATTTTTAGACATTGAGTACCTTATTGAAAATGGGATGGATAGAGCATTTCTGAAGGATTAGAAGAACCAAAAAAAAAAAAAAAAAAAA
>NW_007729008.1:63760-74317 GCF_000696425.1 Galeopterus variegatus
CAAAAAAAAAAAAAAAAAAAAGGCCGACTATGGACTATAAACAACAAAGGCAAAGTCTTGAACTTGGTAGAGGGTGAAGGGGGGCGGGAGAGTAGAACACAGAGCAAGAAAATGGGAAAACAGGAAAGCTTCCCAGCAGAGCTCTACACTAATTTCCAATCCCAAACCACAAAACCCATTCGGTTCCAACTGTATGTTATGGTACTCAAGTTCTCAAAGTATAAAAGTATAACAGAGTATTTAAGTACAACAAAGAAACAGGACAAAGTCAGATGAATGGGATAAAAAACTAAATATAAGAGGGACCAATATTAAGCAGCCATTTAATTCTGAGAGAATAAATCAAAAGTAGCTTCTCTTCGCCTTTCACATGGTTCAAAATTCCAGAGTTACTGAAGAGGTGTATGGGGAAAAGGGAGACACTGAAGGGAAAATGTTATGAAAAACTGGGTTTGGGCATCATTAACTTTGTGGTATTGAGGTGTAAAGACTACAAATACTTTTATTTGTAATACAAATCAGAGCTTCAAATCCTACACAAGAAAATTATGAATGTATTATCTCATTGTATTTTATGAAATATTTTTGGCAAACAGAAAAAGATCTAGAAATATGAAATGAAATAATAATATAACTGCACAAAAAGGGAGGTGAGTGAGAAACACTCTAAATAATGAGCTACATCTAATAAATTTGAAGCACATTTATTTAAAAAGTGCCAAGTAGATGCGACGGTTACCCAGAGTAAGGCTAAGGATGTACAGAAGGGATTTAGGGAAGAAAAGCACACAACTATCTCATTACAACTCCAAGGCAACAATGACAATTTTCTTCTCAAACTATGTCAAAGAGAAAATGCTCCAGCGATTTTTAAAATTATGAAGGAAATAAAATTCTCCCACCCCTTGTTAATCAGTTTCAGGATTTCCTCTAGGAGGTTATGCAACACACGGCTTGGGGCCACAAGCTTGAGAACTGAACTCATCTTTTTTAAAAAAAATCTGAATTTTTATATCTGAAAATCTGAATTGTTGTAAAACAACAGTTTTATTCTACTCGATTGTGAGGCTACAAATACAGTACCTACTAAATACTAACATCACTGCCTCAATGTACTATATTTGTATAAAGCTCCAATAATTCGTGGGGAAACTATTTTTGCTTAATATGTGATACAGGCCATACTAAAGTTATAATAAACACTTATGAAGCACCATGCCATATGTGCTACATGCCAGCCTCAACACTTAAAACTGTACATGTACTATCTCATTTTCTCCTCAGTACAGCTCTAGGAGGCAGAGATTATTATGATTATTTCATAGATAGGGAAAATAAGGCTGAGGGAACATAAGTGATTTACCAAGGACACCCAACCATTAAGTGGCAATATGGGGATCTGAAATCAGGTCCTTTTGATATCAAAACCTGTGCTCTATCTGCTCTGCTATATTTAATATTCTGATCAGTACATATGTCAAATAACAGCTGATGAATACAATCAACTTGAATATCTCTGAGTGGTTTTACTTACTGCCAAGAGAAGAAAAGCATCATAAAGAGTAACTTTACAAATGTATACTATTATGTCTGAAGACCATTCCAACCTAGAAAATTGTACCTGGTTACAAACTCGGTGCCTTAAATAGGGCCAGAGTCTAACCAAACAGTGATTAGCATAATAAACCATAACAAACAATATAAGGCAAAAACCTTGACTACAGATGCTTATTTTAATCATTTTGGAAGATTTCATCTTACTACACACAATACATGGGATAATAACACTGCTTTTTGCTAAATTAACAACATAAACAGGAAAGGGTTAACAGCCCAAATTAAAAACAGGAAAAGTAATCCTAACATCTTAATTCAGCTTATTCTATTTTCCCTACATTTATCTACTCTATCCATCAAATGTTTGCTTGTTGAACCAATAAGTTTTCAGACTGTAAGATCTTTCACAATGAAAGGGCCAAAGGAAAGGCATTTCATTCGTGTGCATAGATTCCAGCAGTAAGTTCTCCATCGATGCTTCTTATGAACAGTATCAACACTGTCATAACTAGGTTTTAATAGCATCTTTTATATGAAAAAGGCCTGTTCTTAATTTATTTCAGCATTTTAATATAACTTTCTTTGACTGAAAATATATATGGGGAAGTGATCTTTTCTGTCTATAATATGAAAATCTGCATACATATTTTTCTATTTACATTCTATACATTTTTTTTTTTTAAAAGATGACCGGTAAGGGGATCTTAACCCTTGACTTGGTATTGTCAGCACCACGCTCACCCAGTGAGCAACCGGCCATCCCTATATGGGAACACACGGCTTGGGGCCACAAGCTTGAGAACTGAACTCATCTTTTTTAAAAAAAATCTGAATTTTTATATCTGAAAATCTGAATTGTTGTAAAACAACAGTTTTATTCTACTCGATTGTGAGGCTACAAATACAGTACCTACTAAATACTAACATCACTGCCTCAATGTACTATATTTGTATAAAGCTCCAATAATTCGTGGGGAAACTATTTTTGCTTAATATGTGATACAGGCCATACTAAAGTTATAATAAACACTTATGAAGCACCATGCCATATGTGCTACATGCCAGCCTCAACACTTAAAACTGTACATGTACTATCTCATTTTCTCCTCAGTACAGCTCTAGGAGGCAGAGATTATTATGATTATTTCATAGATAGGGAAATCTACTCATTACTTTGGAAAGGTGTGCTAGTTCCCTATAGTCCCTCATACGGTTTTTAAAAATTACTGTTTAAATGTAAAATCTCACATAGTGATAATTTGTATTTTCTTTTCCAGACACTAAACTTTCCTGTTATAAAATGAAATCTTTATATTTTTGATTCAGCAAAGAACCAAAATTTTCAAATAACATTAAATGAAAACATTCAAAATATAATGTTATTGTGTTTTGAAAATATTTATCTGTGTCAGGGAGCAGATTCTTTTCTCCTTTCATCACACACTCAACAATCGGAATGGAATTTATTGACTTTACTACAGTTTTTTTCAAAAATCGAAAATTTTAAAGATTTAAAAAAAAAAAAATTCCAAGCAAACTTAGTAATTATTTCTGATTTAGGAGTCACTAAAAACAAATGGCTAATACATCAATAGTATTTGCATTATTAAAATTTACAACACTAATTAAAATTTTTCAGAGGTGAACAGTGCTATAAATGAATAGTTTAAAATTAACTCTCAGTTCCTGTCTCTCCTCCACTCCCCTTTCCAGGGGTCCTATTTCTGAATTGTGCCAGTGAAGAGTATTTTTGCCTGTGCTGAGCTTTCAGAGGGCCGTATTTTTAGAACACTAATATCACGCTATCACCCACAGGGTCGGCATGAAAAAACATTGCTCTCTGCTGGTGAAACTTAGTGACCCAGTCCGTTGGGGTTGGCACATGCAACCGTCAGCTGTCTACGAGGGAACAACCCACAGTCGTTAAGTGTACAAGCAAGTGATCCACATTCCCCCTAGGGCTTTTTACCTTCCAAGACTGTTCTCTGACTGGGCTGCCCCCTGCCCAAGGAGACAAAGGACCAACGATTTCCCCAAAAATATTTAAAAATTCTACCCAGGTGACGCGAACACTCCACATTCACGGAAGTGGGGCAAAGGGGGAGGAGGAAAAAAATGAAAAAGCTCCCTCAGCCTCAGCACGGAACAGCTGAAACTCCTTACCCAGACGGGACAGTCGTGGACCACCAGCTTGACGTTCCCAAACGCACTGGCCTGGTACTCGGTGAACACGGGACGCGCGACTGTGCCGGTCGCGTTCAGCAACAAGCTGCTTTCATCCCCCGAGACCAGAGGGCTTCTCCCCAGGTAAGTGCGGATGAGCCCCGACGGCCGATTGTCCTGGTGGAACGCGTCCCCCTCGTTCCCCAGCGCCACGATGTGAATGGACCTGCACGGAGAGATGGGGACGAGAGGAGAAAAGGAGCACGGTCACCACACTGGTCACTTTCCGCCCAACAGGAAGTGCGGGGGGCAGCGCGCGGCGAGGATGGGCACGAGCCCCTTGCCCCGGGGCGCACCGCAAGCGATCCGCGGAGAGACAATGGCAGGACGGCGACGCGTACGTACATGATGTCAAATCCAAGGGCAGGGCGGCGACTCAGGGAAAAGCAGCTCCTTACAGCTCCGTGGGGCCGCTCCGCAGCGTGTTTACCCGCAGTCCGCTCATCCCCGGCCGCGTCCCCCTCGCGCGCCTCCACCGCGGCGCGGCCGACGCAGAGCGGGGCCGTGCGAGCCAGCGAGCCAGCCGGGGGCCCGGGGAGCGCTGCCAGCCGCTCAGGAAGTGCCCGGGAACATCGCGGGAGGGGGGGCGGCCGCCGAGAGTCGCCGGGCGCGGGGCCGATCGGCAGCCCCGAGTGGCTTCAGCTGACCGCAGCCCCCTCTCCGCCGCGCCTCCTCGGCCGGCGGGGCAGCTGTCGCCTCCTGCTGCTCCTCCTCCTGGCTGGGAGGGGGGTAGGGAAAAAGCCGGGGCCCCCGCCCCCTCGCTGGCCGGCTGGCCTGGAGCACACGTGCCGGCCCCCGGGGTCCGGGGGAAGCGATCCCCACCGAGGCCCCAGTGTCCGGGCGGCGACGGCCGGATACAAAGGAGAGGCCCGCGCGGGGCGCCGCGGAATATAAATTCACAAATCCAACGCCCAAGCCGGAGAGCTCCGGGCCGCCAATCCGCCTGCGGCAAGTTTGTTCAACTCGAAAGGCTGTAACGAGAGCCAGCAAAGGGGGGTGGGGCGATGGGGCCCCCGCTCACTCCAGGCTGGAGAAAAGAGGTTGGGGAAGCGGGGGATTCAAGCCCATTTGCCGCTCCAGCGGCCCAGTTTTCCCCCTCTCGTCCTTGACCGAAAGTGTTTTACCACGTCTGCCGCTTTGTCATTGGTCAACATGCGCTACAGCTGTTTTCTAAAATCATCCTTGTGAGAAAAAATAAAGGCAACATTCATGCGGCTGCAGAAAGGGCTCTTTGTTCACACGGCAACTAATTTGCTAATGTCGCTTTGAGGGGATTGTTTACTATTTCAAGCTCTACCTGTAATATTTTACCCAAAACTGCAGGATATTAAATGCTGGGATTTTTTAGTGTGATAGTTTTTAAAGGAAGTTATGTATAGGGGTTTAACGTATTGGTGAGCTAAATGCTAGTTTACTTGGAGATTTTTTCGCACACATTATGGCTACATATTTAATAATAGCTCCGCAGACCAACTGAAAATATAGCGATTATGTTAATGCAAGGTTACTTTAGATTCTTTCATGATAACGCACTGAAGTGGATTATGAATGTATCTAAAGGGCCTTAAACTACCTCAGTGCAGACAAACACTGGGATCCGCTACTAATACCAAGAATTGCCTGGGGTTGTTCTGGGGCGTGGCTCCTCCATAATCATTAAAATTCTTGCACGTCCTCTGAGTTGAAAGAGTTCTTGTTTATCCTTTTATTTATTTTGCCCTACTTTCTTTTGTCAACAGAGCTATTTGGAGGGTATGAAACAGGAGGTGCTGAGGTAGGCAGTGAAAAGGCTAGGTAAGAGGCCTTTGGAATGTCAATAGTTCTTTATTATGGGCCCTTATTATAGCTCAGTTGAAAGTAGTTTAATAGTTTCTCGGGATCAGATACAATATAATAGGAAACATTCTCTATGTGGAGACTGATTTTTTAAAAAATCTAATTTCCTTTTGTATTCAGTATAACTTCTCTTTTAGTCTTTAGAATCTGAAAAATTCAAGCATACGTGAACACGTTTTCTCTTGGGTCAATTGAAAGTATTATTTTCTCATCAGTCCCTTCCAGTAACCCACAAGTCAAAAACAAAACAATAGAATGGGTGAAAGGATAAAGAAAATGTGGCATACGTATTGCACACAGGTATTGATATTTGACACTATATCCCACAGAAATGTACAATCAATTATTTTTCAACAAAAATAAATAAATATGCACAAAGAAAGTGCAATATGTACATACAATGGAACATTAATGACTCTTTAAAAAGAAGGAAATCCTGTCTTAACGCTACAACATGGAGAAAACTTGAGGAAGTTATGCTAAGTGAAATAAGCCAGTCACAAAAAGACAAATACTGCATGATTCCACTTACATGAGGTACCTATAGTAGTCAAACTCTTAGAAACAGAAAGTGGAATAGTTGTTACCATGGGCGGGGTAGGGGGGAGGGGAAGAAAAGGGGAATTGTTTATTGAGTATAGAATTTCAGTTTTGCAAGATGAAAAAGTTAGAGATCTGTTGCATAGCAAGGTGCATGTTATAGTTAACATTACCATACTGAACACTAAAAAAATGATTAAGATCGTATATTTTATGTTACGTGTTTTTTACCGCAATACAAAAAACAAAGACACCAGAGGTATGATAACTGGGAAGTGGCGAGAAGGAGAAAGCATACATTTTTTTCCCTTATTTATTGAGTGTGTGAGTCAGGCCTGTGCTGGGTAGGCATGGGAATACATAAAATATACCGCAATACAAAAAACAAAGACACCAGAGGTATGATAACTGGGAAGTGGCGAGAAGGAGAAAGCATACATTTTTTCCCCTTATTTATTGAGTGTGTGAGTCAGGCCTGTGCTGGGTAGGCATGGGAATACATAAAATACAGTCCCTGCCCTTGAGAGTCTGAGTCTATAAAGCTCACTAGATTGTGAATATTAATGCACCTGATCCTTTTGAAAAAATCCTGGTTCCTTAAATAGTTAAGAGACAGGCTTATGCATTCAGTAATAGAGATAAGTACAAAGTACAAGGATAAAGTTCAGTGAAGAGTAAGAAGAGATCTGTGCCTTGTGTCATCAGAGAGAAGTTCATAGAGGAAGTAAACATTGTCTTAAGTCTTAACAGATGAGGAAGAGTTTGCTAGATTTGGAGCAAGAGGAGGTTGGAAGGGAAGGAGTATTGGAGAGAACTGGACAGACCTCACATGCAAATCACATGCAAAGTGTAGAGACATGGGAAGATCATGGCTTGCTCAAGGAAGAGCAGCAGGTGAAGTTAGTGCTGCAGGTTCCTATAAGGCAGGCAGAAAAGAGTGGTGGAGTCTTCCCAAGAGATTTCCAAAATCAGACCTGGTAATATTCAAGTTATAGATTGGGAATCCCTGGTCTAGACCCCTGCCTCTGTATATATGACAAAGCCTGGCTACATGCTCGCAAAACCCATTTTCTTTTCCAAAATAGCTAAACTACGTTTCCCAAACTTTGTGCATACAGGTAGGACCACATGATTTGTTGTCACCAGTGGGATATGATCTCAGCTGAGCGGTTAAGAGAAGGTGTGTCTTCTCCACTCTCTTTTTTCCTCTTCTACCAAAGCCAAGTCAACCTTGAAACCATGTATTTGAAGATATTGGTACTCCCATGTGAAACCAGTCCCTGAATGACTGATTACAGCAGAGCCTCCTCACAGCATGCATTGTACTATGATATGGGTGAGAAATAGATCTTTATTGAGTTAAGCCAGACATTTTGAGGTCAATTATTACAGCAGCTGGTGTTACTTAGCTAATAGAATATCACAGAGTCCATTTCCTGACATCTTAAAGTTCCTTTTCATAATTATCTTAAGATCACTTTTTTATAGTCATTTTCCTATCATTTAAAATTTTTGTTTGATTTATATATTTGTAATTTCCCTCATTAGCAGGATTTCAGGAAATAGCTACTTTAACCAGAGTGTAACAAGTTGGATTAGCATATGTCCTCCAACCTCAAAGTCACTGGGGAATGCACAGGAAATGCTTTCAGCCCAAATAATACTTTTTCCTATTTTAGTGGCTGAAATGCCACCATTTCATATTCATGCTGTTAAATGATCTTATCCCTGCCCAAATAGGATGTAGCATGAGGTACATGTGAGTACGTGTGAGGTAACTCAGGGAGCTATTCCTGGTCCCCAGATCATGAATATTAATATACCAACTTTTGAAAAACATGGTGATTCCTTAATGACTAGAGAGGAAGCAGGCGTTGTGGAGTGCAGACCTGGAGAGCTAGGCTTGGCACAAGATTCTTCCAACTATGTTCCAAGAAAATTAGGTTGCCACAGAAGAATCTGTAAGTCTGCCTGAGGAGGCGGAAGAGGTCTGGAGCTCTGACACCCCCATTTTAAAGTCAATCAGAGCAGTCTTATTGCCATCTTTTTCTTTAAATGTTAGAGTTTCATGTTCATTTAAAAAGGGAGGTTTGAAGGTTAAAAACAAGCAAAATTTTAAGACGACTTATCTAGAGCAAGGCTCTCCAAAGTGAGGTGCAGAAGATGACCCCATTTTTTTTCTGCTAAAATTGCAGAATTTACTGCAGTTCTGGAGTAAAGTATTTAAATTCCTATTCACAAACACAAGGGGTCTTCAGAAAGTTCATAGAAGAGGATTCATATTATCTTTTAATTCAATTCTTCCACGAACTTTTTGAAATACTCTTATACATTTTTTAACCAAAAAAAAGGGGAGGGGGGTTTGAAATTAGGCTTTACTAATATTTAATGTGAGAACTGGCACTGGTGCCCCCACTTAATCCATAAGTGGGCAGGCACACAGCATGCAGGGGAAAGGGTAGGAAGCAGGCAGTATGTGTGGGGGCGGGAGGGCAGGCTCTTTTGTGCACTTCCAACGTATTGCTTACATGTTGCAGCTTCTGTATGGAAGAGGATCATGGTTCATATTGAAGTAAACTGTTACAGCATGGACCAATGAATACAGTGTCAAAAATGCAAGAACAGGCAAACACAACTGGCTGAGCCGACGTTTCTGACACTCTTTGGGAGCCACATTGCAAGGTAAAAAACTAATGACTAATCAGATTTGACAAGAAGTTGTCCACAATAATTGATTACAAAGATCACTGTT
This sequence comes from Galeopterus variegatus, assembly GCF_000696425.1. Taxonomy (NCBI): domain Eukaryota; kingdom Metazoa; phylum Chordata; class Mammalia; order Dermoptera; family Cynocephalidae; genus Galeopterus; species Galeopterus variegatus. Next base: position 72,669 of record NW_007729008.1, read on the forward strand.
TTAAGTATGAATTTACGTCCACTCTTGCTAATAGATTATGATATCCTGACCTGCTCATAATTAGCTAGTCATTTAAAAGCTAAACATCCAGACATGAAGGCAAAACTCAACAATGTTTCTAGCATGTTTAAGTATTATAGTATTCAAGCCAATGCTTTAAAGAAAAGTCACCAATAATAAATGCTAAGAAGGCTCTTCTGAGCTTTCTTAAAAATGAAACTCAAAAAGAACACACCGTTGGGGAAACTGTTTTCTTCTTGACAAGATAAAAATGAAATAATAGGTGAAGCACAAATCAAAACAAAACAAAAATAACTGCATTCCTTTGTCAGCAAATACCTTGAGAATATGCACATAAAGCTTTGCTAAACACTCAAAGATACAAATACTGGAGCAAGTTACACAATGTGGGAAGTTATAAGGATAAACTGAAAGCACAGATGTTTTTAATATGTTCCACTTTATGGTATTTGATAGATTCTGGTTTACTAGACTGTGTCTCAATAATGAAATGCATTTTGAAATGACTTTTTTTGTGTGTGTGTGAGTCACTAAAGGAAAGCTATATCTTTCAACAATACTGTAAACAATAAATGACTTTTTAAAAATAAAAGCTATGTTTTATGCAAAACTTGTGCGTGTAACCACTTTTTGTTTTGACAAAAGTTTAAAACAAAAAAAAAAAAAACAAAAAAAAGGAAGGAGCCAAGCTAAGGTTACAGTGAGAGCAACCACACGAAGTTCACTCACGGCATATCTCATTGGCAGTTATCCTAGCAAAGAAGCTGGAAGCAGAACACACGACACTATCAGGTGTTATTAATTGGTTAAGGTTGTGGAAACAAAAAGTGTATATCAGTTTTAAGATATTTTTTGTTGTGAAATATAACACAATACACAGAAAAGTGCATAAAACCTATGCACATAATTTAACAAATAATTACAAAATATTTCCGAACTATCCAAGGTCAAAAAATAAAGCAGTGTTCATGCAAGGGAGAGTGCACATGCGCATGCGCGCGCACACGCAGGGCCCCTCCTCAGTGACGGCCCCTTTCCTCGAGAGAATAATGAGCCTGACTTTTGTGATGACTATTTGTTTATTTTTCCTCATAGTGTGTTCATGCAAGGGAGAGTGCACATGCGCATGCGCGCACACACGCAGGGCCCCTCCTCAGTGACGGCCCCCTTCCTCGAGAGAATAATGAGCCTGACTTTTGTGATGACTATTTGTTTATTTTTCCTCATAGTTTTACTACCTATTTGTGCATTCCTAAACAAATATTGTGGTTTTGCTTCTTTTTGAATTTTTTATAAGTGGCATCACACTGTATATACACTTGTGCTTTGATCATTTTGCTGATGATCATTTTTAAGATTCACCATGTTGATGTAGCTGTGGTTTGTTCCTCTCATATCTTTTCATTGCTGAATAGCATCCAGTGGAAATGTGTGTGACCATTCACTTACCCGTTCCATTTTAGATAGACATATGAGTTATTTCTACTTTTTGCCCACTATAACGAACGGAGCTGCTGGGACCTCTCTTGCTTTAAAATGTAATATATTTGAGGGTATGCTAGGTCACAGGGTATGTGTATGTCCAACTTTGGAAGATAATACCCAATTGATTTCAAACGTGATTTTTT